>NC_080559.1:8817500-9123750 GCF_030253575.1 Rhododendron vialii
GGGGGAGGAAAGGACAACAGATGCTTTAAATGTGGTGAAACTGGTCATATGGCCTATCAATGCCCGAAGAGGAACTTACACATGGGAATGGAACAAGAAGCTGAATTTGACCAACAACATAATGATGACAATGATGATTCTTTTGACGTTGGGATTCTAAATACAGATGACTTAGAAGAAGAGGAGGTGGACAATTCGTTGATCTCTGTTGTTAGACGTATCCTTACAGCACCTAAAGTTGAAAAGGAGGACTGGAGGCGTACTTCTATCTTTCAGATGCTGGTCCGCTGTGGAAACCAAGCCCGAAAGCTTATTATTGACGGTGGGAGTTGTATGAATGTTGTATCTGCTGCCACAGTGGAGCGTCTTAAACTTCCTGTTCAACCACATCCTCATCCGTATAAGGTAGCTTGGATCGACAACACTTCCATTCCGGTAACTCAGCGCTGCCTAGTTTCTTTCTCTTATGGTTCTTATAGTGATTCCATTTGGTGTGACGTCATTCCCATGAATGTCACACATATTCTTCTTGGGAGACCATGGCTTTATGATAGAGATGTGCAGCATTGTGGGAAAGAGAACACGTATGCTTTCTCATTCAAAAACAAGGAGATCGTTTTGAAGCCAATGAATACAGCTGAAATGGAAAAATACAAGGAAAAGAAGCCAAAGGGTGTTGCAGAAAATAAGCCTAAATCTCTCCACATTCTCACCAAGAAGTGTTTTCAAATAGAGAGTATGGAACTGGGAGTTATATATGCCATGGTGGTAAAAGAAGTATCAGAATCAGCTGCTGCAACAGCCTCTGAATTTCCATCAGAAGTGGCTGAGTTGCTGTCCCATTTTTCTGATGTTGCACCTAAAGAACTCCCAAATGAATTACCTCCCATGCGCAATATCCAGCATGCAATAGATCTCATTCCAGGATCGCAATTGCCTAATCTTCCGGCCTATCGCATGAATCCAAGTGAACACGCAGAGCTTAAAAAACAGGTAGATGAGCTTCTGTCCAAGGGGTTTATTCGTGAGAGTTTAAGCCCTTGTGCTGTTCCAGCTTTGCTCACGCCAAAGAAAGATGGCAGTTGGCGCATGTGCATAGATAGCCGTGCTATAAACAAGATTACAATCAAGTACCGGTTCCCTATCCCAAGGCTTGATGATATGTTGGACATGCTGGCTGGTTCTCGTATATTCTCAAAGATTGATTTGAAAAGTGGCTACCATCAACTACGCATAAGGCCAGGAGATGAATGGAAGACAGCTTTCAAGACCAAGGATGGCCTCTATGAGTGGCTAGTCATGCCATTTGGTCTTACAAATGCCCCAAGTACATTCATGCGCTTTATGACGCAGGTATTACAGCCTTTCATTGGTCACTTCCTGGTTGTTTATTTTGATGATATTCTAATATATAGCAAGACCAAGGAGGAACATATCTTTCATCTTCAACAAGTTTTGAGGCTTCTCCGTCAAGAGAAACTCTACATGAACTTAAAGAAGTGTTCTTTCATGAGTCCAAGGATTGTATTTTTGGGTTTCATTGTGTCCTCTAAAGGTGTGGAGGTCGACCCAGGTAAAGTGAAAGCTGTTCTAGAATGGCCAATTCCCAAAACCTTGCATGATGTACGCAGTTTTCACGGGTTGGCGACTTTTTATCGTCGATTTATTAGGAATTTCAGCATGGTAATGGCACCTATCACTAACTGTATGAAAGGAGGACAGTTTGTTTGGACCAAGGCAGCAACAAAAGCTTTCGAAGACATAAAGAAAATGATGTCTGAGGCTCCTGTTCTACGTCTTCCTGACTTCTCAAAGGTATTTGAAGTGGTGTGCGATGCATCACACGTTGGGATTGGAGGTGTTCTTAGTCAAGAAGGGCACCCGGTTGCTTATTTTAGTGAAAAACTCAATGAAGCCAAGCAGAAGTATTCCACCTATGACAAAGAATTTTATGCAGTGATTCAAGCACTTCGCCATTGGCGACACTATCTTCTTTTTAAGGAGTTTGTGTTATTTTCCGACCATGAAGCACTCAAGTACATCAACTCTCAAAAGAAGCTGAATCATCGACATGGCAAATGGGTTTCATTTCTGCAGGAATATTCTTTTGTTATCAAACATAAGGCTGGTTCAGAGAATAAGGTTGCTGATGCCCTTAGCCGTGTGGTGTATGTTCTCTCTTCCATGGCTATACAAGTGGTGGGTTTTGATTTGCTTAAGAGAGACTATCCTTCTTGTAAGGATTTCAGCTCTATACATGCTCAGCTGCTGGCTGGACAGCAGGGAGGATATGGTGATTTTTCTTTGCATGATGGTTTCCTCTTCAAGGGAACCCGACTTTGCTTACCCAACACATCCCTCCGTGAAGAAATGATTTGGGAATTGCATTCCGGAGGGGCAGCAGGTCATTTTGGAAGAGAGAAGACAATTGCAATGGCCGAAGATCACTTTTATTGGCCAAAGCTGAAGCGAGATGTGGGCAGGGTTGTTTCGCAATGCCGTACTTGCCAACTTTCAAAGGGAAGAAAGAAGAATACGGGTTTATACACTCCGCTACCTGTGCCCCATGAGCCTTGGCAGGATTTAAGTATGGATTTTGTCCTTGGATTACCAAAAACCCTTCGGGAACATGACTCTATCTTTGTGGTTGTGGATCGCTTCTCCAAAATGGCACACTTCATTCCTTGTTCAAAGACATCGGATGCTGTCCACATTGCTAAGCTCTTCTTTCAAGAAGTTGTTAGACTTCATGGATTGCCAAAGACCATGGTCTCTGACCGTGATTCAAAGTTTGTGAGTTACTTCTGGCGAACGCTATGGAAGTTGCTGAATACAAAGCTGAAATTTTCTTCGGCTTTTCATCCACAAACTGATGGTCAAACGGAGGTTGTTAACCGCAGTTTGGGTAATCTACTTCGCTGCCTTGTGGGTGATCATGTTGGCAGCTGGGATCAGGTGCTTCCCATGGCTGAATTTGCATACAACAGCTCCGTTAATAGATCTACAGGACGCAGCCCTTTCGAAATTGTCACAGGTTTGCTTCCTAGGAAACCAATAGATTTGGTTCCTCTACCTATTCAGGCTCGCCCAAGTGCTGAAGCTGAAGCTTTTAGTCAACACATCCGTGATATCCACGATGATGTGCGGCGAAAGATTGCCATCAGCAATGAGAGCTACAAACAACATGCTGATTTGAGGCGGAGGTTTGCTGAATTTAATGAAGGTGACATGGTTATGGTTCGAGTCAAACCAGAACGGTATCCTAAAGGGGTTTATAAGAAACTTCATTCAAAGAGTGCTGGTCCATTTAAAGTTCTCAAGAAAATCAGCTCTAACGCCTACGTGCTTGAATTACCTGATGATATGGGCATAAGTAACGTGTTCAATATTGAGGATTTGACTCGATATTCTGGGCATGTTGAGGATAGTAACCGGGCTGACCCTGTGGCATCTCTCCCGGCATCCAAATGTTTCAAGGATGAAATTGAAGATGTGGTGGATCATCAAATTATTTCGACTCGACATGGAGGTTATCAAAAGTATCTCATTAAGTGGAAGGGGCGTTCACTTTCAGATTGTACTTGGATTACTGAAGAGGAATTTCACCGCCTCAATCCGGACCTTCATGAACAGTTCCATGCTTTTAATTCGTCGGGGTCGAGTTCTCTCAAGCCGGGGAGAGTTGATGGAAAATGGCAGCACCCGATAAAAGGCTATAAAAAACGTGGATTGGATGGTTCTAAGGCCCAAGCCTTAATTTGGCATATGCTGGATGATGTGGGCCCTACCTGGGATATTAATTAGGCATTGGCTGGAACATTAAAGGCTGTGACTTTTCATGAGCCTTGTGTCTTTTCATGTAGGGAAGTTTGACCACATATTTAATGCATTCAACCCTTATGTATGCATTCATCCTATCCAGCCATCTAGGGAATATGAATAGTTATTTGCATCCAGCCATCTAGGAAATAGGAGTAGTTATTTGCATTCAAGTATTATGGAGTCTATATAAGTCATGTAATCTCAAGAGCTTGAATTATGATTGATTGAATGAAAATTTAGCTTTAAGCTTTATGATTGTGTGATGCAATCTCATTCTTTGGTGTGATGCTAAAGAGGCCTTAGGTGTGATGCCTTTGGTAACCTAGGTGTGAGGCCTAGATCTATCCTTCTCTTACTCTTCCCTCCTTAAAAATACTGTTCACGTCTACTATTCACAGTCCTAAAAACAGCCCCTTTCCCTCGTCTTCGGTCATACTTAGCCCCATTCCAATCTGTCCTGCATCAAACTAATAAGCAGAACCTACTAACATGTCTGCAATATAGCCTCAGCTCAACTCTTCCTTTAAAAAGTACCAGGTTAAAAGTGAGAAAACTGGAAAATGTCAATCCTTAATCATTCTAGATTCTACCAAGTGTAATTTAGGGGTGATCATTGAGTATCTCATATTCTCATGGCTTGAACAGATGACTTCCGATTCTTTTGGTACGACGTACCAATGATACTTTCTGTGTTGTCAAGTACTGATGTAGTCTATTAACTAAAAAACTTCACTGCAACGATATCTTCTTTTAGGTACTTTATTCTTTTATCCCTATGCCAAAGTAGGAGTCATCTAACTGAAATTTGTCGAAAAAGCTCTTGCTATGAGCAGATTATAAATCATGATTGGCTAAGCCTAGGCATCATACCAAAACAAGGTATCCACAAATGATCAACATGAGAGAGAGTTTGTAATTCATAAACCTAAGCATTGGAGTTTTCAATCTGTAGATAAAATGGATAACTGATATAACATAGCATACGTCTTTACAAGTGCATAGCTATGAAACTAAGAAAACCCAAACAAAACTGCCAGCCAGTTAGGTAAGCTTTTTAGGGAACAAAAGGGCAACTGTACAGCAAACAATAAGTTCACTAGATTTAAGTTTCAGAAGGTGAAACAAATGATTCAGCCAAAAGAAGTACAACTAGAATGAGGTGAAAGCTAGTTGGAATATTGAATTAGCAATCCGCAATGATTACCCAAGAAAAACAGACAAGGCGCAAGTTCAAGGCATATAAAACAGAAGAAGAATCATGATCAAGTATGACATCAGAGATATGCTGACCCAGTATTTAGGAAAAAAGAACTCTGACTGAGGACTAACTTGCACAAAGTTATGTTGGCTATCCTTGCAACAAGGCGCTACAAATTAAGTTGAGTTACATAGTTCTTCATCTAGGTCATAGTTCAAGTAGTTTAGAGCTGATAAAATTGCATACCACATGCATCCTGCTATCATGAATAGTACGGTTAGTTTATTAAAGAAGGGAAGCAGTGAGTGTGCTGCTCCATCCAGAACCTAAAGAAGTATTGGTCAGCTAAATTATTATTCTTTTTATAAGCATCACTCGGTTGAATGATAAAACTAAGGTACCTGTTGTAGATGACATGTACAAAAATAAGTTTTCCTCAATTAAGATCCATAACTATTCATGAATCATGATACAACCACCATTTTATACGCAAGCATAACTGCAAATTGGCAAGCAGCTAATTCACCTCTGAGGGACCAAAGAGGCAAACTTTAAAGTTCCCATCAGCTAAAAGTCGCAACCTATTGCAACCAGCACAAAAATGCTCCGTCATAGATGTAATAAAAGAAACTGTGCCTTGATGCCCCTCTATTCTGAAATTCTTGGCTGTATCTGTGGGATGATCCCGTATTCTATTCAACCCTGTAAACCGTTTAACCTGTTCGGTAATGATGAAAGATTTAGAGTATGTTCAAAAGGACCTTCACAAATCTAACCATGGGATACTGTTGAATTTCTACCTTACCACTCTGTCGAACATCTCTGCATACGGTACAAGCTTCTTGACATTCCAAACATTTCCATCAAAGGGCATAAACTCAATAAACCGAATGTTGATTGGTTTCTCACGAGTCAGCTCCACAAAATCACAGATCTCATCATCGTTGAATCCACGCATTACAACACAATTCACCTGAAATACAGCAATATGGAAAAATGTGATCAATTTGTGACAAATAAACCATTGTTCAACATAGTAAAACCATTGTTTAACATCACCATTTTAATTAACAACATAGCATTTTGGTATATGATAACATTCAATCGACGCAATAATAAGTGGAAAGAGATAGACTAAGAAAAAACTTGGAGATAACATACTTTAACAGGATTGTATCCAAGGTCTATGGCAGCGTTGATCGACTCCATCACCCGTTCATGCCCTTTTCGCCTCGTCATAAATTCAAATTTTGCCGGAATCAATGTGTCTAAGCTAATATTCAACGCGCTAAGCCCACATTCTTTCAACTTTGGAAGTTTCCTTGCTAGAGTAATTCCATTGGTAGTCATGGCCAAGGTCTTCAGCCCTTTCAAGTTAGACAGTTGTAAACATATTTCTTCGATATCTTTCCTAATCGTCGGCTCCCCACCAGTCAAACGAATTTTATTCACCCCAGAGCCAACAAAGAGATTTGCAAGATGGATAATCTCTTTCTGCGAGAGAAGCTGAGGGCTAGGAGTGAGTTCCGCACCCTCAGCTGGCATACAGTACTGGCAACGTAAATTGCAACGCTCGGTCAAGGATATTCTCAAGTAAGTGTGTAGCCTTCCAAAGGAATCAACTAGCATATCAGAAACAGAATTCTCTGCAGGAGCATCTTCCAATAACTTCTCACATGAAGTTGCAAACATCTTTGTCAACGATCCGCTCAGATGACCATTATATAAACCTTGACAGTTACTACTTCTGCATTGGAAGTATGATCTTATTCGACAATTAACCTGGTTATGAGCATGAATCACTGTTAGGCATGCACATCTAGACACAGAAACACACACACACACACAAAAGATACACATAGTTGTAATACCAAATTAGGCTAAGTTTCCCTTGTTGTCTAACGGACTAAACGGCTAAAACCCACAGAAATACAAATTTGTCATTCTCTCACATACATCAACTAAAAGTCCAAATAACGGAAACAACTTGTCTAAAGCCCATAAGCAATAGACAAACTTCTTTAGGGAAACCCACCCTTTAGCCATAAAAACATATCCATATCATCCTACGTGCATACACGCACATCTGTGTAGATAATTTGATTGATTTTTCATAGCCTGCATTCATGCACATCTGAAAATCAACCCTTTTTTAGGTAAAAGATGTATGATTCTATGATTGACTTTTCATGGCCTGCATTCATGCACATCTGAAAATCAACCCTTTTTTCGGTAAAAGATGATTCTATGAAGAAGGCAGAAATCCAACACCCACAAAAAAAATACGAAGATATCACAAAACAGGAATCGATTCTGTCGCTAGAACAACTGTCAACCAGCTACAAATACATACTCCGTATTTCTCTTGCTCATATTCATACAGATAACATGAGAAGGAATTTCCGTTTGACCCAAAAAAAAAAGAAGAAAAAGATAACATGAGAAGAAACATACCGGCGAGGTCTCAAGAAGTCTGGAAAAATAGCGCGACATGGTGGCAGCGAGCCTTTTGATTTGTGGGTTTTGAGGAATTTCGAACGGGAACGGTAGTATTGAGGAGAATAGTGGGGCGGGCTATGCGGGTTTTGAGGAATTTCGAACGGGAACGGTAGTATTGAGGAGAATAGTGGGGCGGGCTATGCGACAATTTTTTGCTTTCTTGGTTGACGGAGAGGTGAACATGGGAATCTATCTAATCCACCGAAGGACGGCCCGCTTCTCTGTATTGGGGCATCCATGCTCCCAATTGTTTCCGACCGTTCGATTAAATTATAACCATCACAGCCATCCAAGGAAAGATAGCTCGACTCGTCGAATTTCGTTTTAGGACTGTAGACCCAACATTTTCTCTCTGCGTATAGTCCTTAATAAATTTTGTTCAATTATTTTTTCATTTTTTTATCTACTATTTTCACTCATTACCCAAAAAAAACTTTCTCAAGTCTTAAACTGAACATGGCCAATTTTTTTTTTGAATCCCTCTTCTTTGGTTGGTTGGTCTTTGACCGAATTAGAAAGAGAATAGTCGAGGCACACTCAAATTGACCTAGATACCATGACTGTAGAAATAAAAAAGGAAACCCAAGTGTTCTTCGAAGGTTATAAAACACAAGTGCGGAGTAAAGCTTTCCTCATTTTGATTAAGTTACAATACACACGTCTTTTTGAATGCATGATAAATATCCCATAACATTTATCAAAAAAGGGTTGCTAGAGGTGGCTAGAGTGGTGGTGGTGGAATGGTGGAGATGGTGACTGTAATATCTTTTATTAAATAAAAATGTTGTGATATTATTTTTAAAAATTATTTTCTTTGTTAATAATCTATTTTATTTAATTAGATCGATTAAATTGAATCAGGTGTATTCGTATTCGGAAAAAAAAAAATTTTGATCAAAGAGATTTTATTTTCGTAAATCGAGACCACGGTTAGTTTCAAAATATTTTATTTAGAATACTGTATTAATTTCGTAATTTTTCGAAATCGAAATCCGGACTACCAAACACTGCGACGGCTGCCCCTTCGTCTCCCCTTCCAGCTAATCTCCCTCGGCCCTCCCGTGACTAAAAGGCCAACCTTGGCAGTGATTGAAAGGCCAACCTTGGCCCTTAAGAAAGATAGCCGCAGCCTGTTTCGGCAAATCGCGGTCCGGTTCGACGCGTATATATATACACCACCCTCCTGTTATCTCTCTCGGCACCTCCGCCTCCTCCTCCGACGAATCTCCACCATCTCCTATCCAGGGACGGAATCAGGATTTTACCCTAGCAGTGGCGAAATGTATATTAAAAAATAATAAAAAATCATTACAATATTAATAGTCATCGACTCCAGAAAAAATTAAAATAACATAATAAAAACTATAACAAATGATGTTTTTCATTTGCACATGGAGTATGAAAAAAGATTAATTTTAATTTTGGGTATCGATAAGGTCACTCCAACAACAACAACAGCAGAACCAAGTAATCCCCAATTATTGGGGTATGAGCGGAGGAGGATTGGAGACAAACCTAACTTTTGGCAATATGTACAAAGTGGCTAATCTCAGAATATCACTTAAACAGTAGTCCCCCTATATTTGTTTTGTTGCGGAACCATGCCTTCAAATCAAAGTCAAATGACATCAGAGAGAACAGGCCTAGAGACGTTTCCTTTATTAATATTCTAGAGTATCGGTGTGCACAAAAATAATGCTACTTATCAAATTTATAATGTCACTCCTCATATTCCTATATGGATTTTCCAAACTGATAACTAAACTCCCTTTTGGTGGCATTATAAATTTAGGGAGTAACATTATAATGAAATTCCCTTAATTTTTTAAGTTAAGTTATTTTAGGATTAAAATTAATGTGGAGTTTTTTATTTTTAATTATACATCATCATTTATATTATTTTATTTTGGCCCATTGAATTGAGTTTTAGAATTTTTTTTGGGTCTTGTTTCTTGAAAAAAAAAAAAGATTTATGACTAGTATATAATAGAAAATAAGGAAAAAAAATCTAACAGTGGCAAGACTATATAAGTTGGGGATAAATTTTTTTTTTTAACATATAATAATTGCGTTTTCTAAAAATTTTGTGGCCGCCACCCCGGTCCCATCCTTGCTCCTACCACCACCTTACCCGTGCACCACCACCTCTCTCGGCAGCCACCTCCTCTCCCCACCCCCGAGAACACCACCACCAGCCGCAGCCTTCTTCCACTGACCCGCCACCGTAGGCCACCACCTCGCCACTAAAATCACCATTTTTCCATAGCCACCACCTCACCGTATCACCACCTTCAGCCGTACACCGCCACCCCGAGACCACCCACTACCGAACCCATCACCTCCGGCCCGTACCCGCCACCACCAGACTGCCGTACCCCACACGAGCAATGAGAGAAAGAATTTTGGCCGTGAGTGTATGTGTGAGCCGTGAGTTTCGTGGGCGCGCCGCCGCAGACCCCGACAGACTACCACTGGACGCCGCCTTGAGTTTTCAGAACCACCACGGCAATTTACGGACACTGTACGACACTTACCCGGACTTAGAGCATTTGAGATAGTTTTCCGGAAACCCGAAACCTTAATTTGCATTTTAATGGAAATAGAACCAAAACTTAATTTTGGATGAAGATGATGACTTGTTCTTAAATTATTAATTACTGTTTAGTCCTATTTTTATTAATATTTAGCCCGGTCTGTGGTAGAAAGTCGGTGGTAAGACCTGAAAATGATATTGTTCATAAATTAATTGATTACTACGAGAAATTGATGGATTAATGTTATGATATGGTTTGGTGTTATTGAATTTCAAAATTAGGGAATAAGGAAATTTGTTAAAAGAAAAATATACATGGTTAATCATCTATTTTATTTAGAAAACCCCAAAGAAGGGAAATTGATGATAAAAAAAAATATATGCATATAAATTACAAGTAGTATAAGCTAAGTATAACTTAAAAGTTATTTTTATATAGCAATCAAAAATTTATGTATGATATTATATGAAAACTAGACCTAATGTTATATGATTCCAATTTTCCTACTGAAAGTTTGTACTTGACAATAATTAAAAATAATAGGCATTAAGGAAGAAATTCCTACTTTTAAGTACATAAACTTAAGTGGTATTGTTTTAACCACTATTGAAAACTAAACTAAAACTAATATAAAATGGTAACCAAACACAATCATGATTTTTGAAACTAATAGCGAAATATATAATTTCTGGTTATTATATATTAATAAAAACAAGTGATCAACGTATTAAGTATTATTTTGTAAATATTTAAATAAGAATAAGATTTATGAGTATTATTTGAAACTTAGAAAAAAATGAAATTTTCATAAAATATTAATATTTTATAGTAACAATAAGTTTATTTTTCTACTAATGATTTTACTTTATTGTTGTCACAACTTGATAATTAATATTATAATTGCCTTATTTTTTTCTTTTATAATCAAACTTGTAAAACTTGCTATTTGTTTCCATACAAGATTAAGGGTAACGGCTTATTCATAGAATGTTATGTAATTTACTGTTCAATATTATTATGTTGTTATTTCAATATCTCGCATCTTATTGATTATTGTTCGATTCATGAATTTACGTGATAGATCAGACTTAGCAACATGGGTTGGTATATGCTAGAAATCACCTAGACGTTATTAGGTAAATGATAAATTTGAAAGTTTCAGGAATAGAGGTTGCCTGCAGGCGGATGTCGAGTGGTGATATGATTTGAGACAGGTGCTAACCGAGGCCTGGTCTTTCAGATGGGTGCTAACAGGGGCCAGTCTCCAAACTGGCGGGAGGTCCAGTGATGATTTGAAACTGGCGAGAGTCCAGTGATGATTATGAAATGACGTAGGTGAACCCTAGTTATGTCATGGCATGATAAGCTACCCTTTTGTTTGTAATGAGAAGATGCACGCTCAATAAATAACTTTGGTGTAATCGCGACAACGAAAGAGAGTGACCTCATGAGACAGGACATGACTAGTGGTTGGGGAGAAAAAGATCTTGTGGAGAAGATCTTAGATTTCACTTAAGTTAATGGATAGTAAGAAGGAGATGATATGTTACGTTTCTGCAACTTTTCTTAAAATTCATAAAACGCTACGTGTGTCTGTGTATTGTTATTGTTATATAGTTTTGTGTTATTTTCGTTAAAACTGCATATTGTGGTATTGAGTTTTATGATTTCTACTTGGTAAATTATCACTTAGGATACGTTTGTATCATGACAAATCGTTTGCTTCGGCGATCAATTTGTCAGAGGGTGCAAGTTTCTAAAGTAAAACAGTTGATACAGGTGGGACCCCTGGAATGGAGTCTGGGCCAACGTTGCTTGGAATTCGTGTCAAAATTAGAGTCACTCTGGAGTTGCTTTTGTTAAATAAATGTACATAGATTTTTGTATTATTTTGAAATTGTAATTTTTGTATAAGAATAAATAGGGGCCTAGAAGTTTGTAAAATTTAGCATATTTTAAGAGTAATGCGCCCAAAATTCATTACGAAAATTGAGGCGTTACAGTGATGGCAATGATAGCGGCGACAATGTGGAGGGTAGTGGTGGCGGGAGAAGGGGTTGAATGCAAGCACGCGTGAATTCGATCAGAATTAAGTAGCTCAAACATAATTAAATTTTATAGACTTTTTAGTTAAAATTTAAGAGAGACTTAATATTTTCAGCATGGTAAAATGTAGGGTTTTTTTTTTTTTTTTTTTGGTACAACAGAAAATGAGGGGGAAAAAACTAACTAAAAAAGTCATGCCTCTCATATCCGCCTCCAGAAAATGGGATTATGACATCCAGAGGATAATGTGCGGTATCATTCGGTCCTCTAAAAACTAGAGACATTGTTTTGAATAATCTTAAATGGATTGTTGGTGATGGTCAAGACATTTCTTTCTGGCATGATTGGTGGTGTGGCACCAGGCCGCTAGCTGAAATGCATCCTGGTGACCATGTGGAGGCATCCCAAGTGGCTGACTTTATTTCGGAGACCAAAGAATGGGAGTTGCATTCTCTTAATCTTCCTATCTCTATCAATGCCCCCCAGGTACATCATGAACACTCCCAAATGGGCAACTATGAAGGATACCCCCTGTTGGGCCTTACCTAGTAATGGTAATTTTACTATCAAATCTGCCCACAGTTTTGTTTCGAATGAGATTCCCCTCCAATTTATAAGTGGAAATGGATTTGGGCCCTTAAAATTCCTGCAAAGTTGAGAAGTTTTATGTGGATTTGTATGCATGGAAAGATTCTCACTAAAGAGCTTTTCTAGTTTGGGATTTTGAATTTTGGATTTGGACACGGTCAAGGGCGGACCCAGCATGTAAGGGGAGTCACCTAATCTCACTAAAGAGGCCATTCGGTTAAATAAGCCACTTTACTTATTTCATCTAACGGAAATCTAATTTTTTTGAATAAAGACAAAAATAAGTCAATAAATCAATTTTTTCGTTTTTATTTTAAAAAAATTAAATTTCAATCATAATTTTTTACTTTTTAAATTGCTCTTCCAAAATACCTCTAGAGCAAGTGTAGTTTAGGAGAATATTTATAATTTTGCTCCAAAACATAATACTCTTGCCCAAAGATCTCACTAAATTTACAAATCTTGCCCTCATTGATTGTGACCTTGCGCATCTCCACTCAGAGAACTGTGGACCTTGTACAACTCTACACTATGTCCTCTCTCTCTCTCTCTCTCTCTCTCTCTCTCTCTCCCCTACAAATGCAGAAGAAAAAGTATTTAGATACAGAGGAAGCTACGGTTAGACCACCAGTGTAAAAACTGCTTCGGCGTGAATGAGGCTCCAATTTAAATTGACAATTTTAAGCCTAAATTAGTGCGGCAAAATTGATTAATTTCTCACTTTTTCTTGTTTGTACTTTTTAGGAATTCTAGATTGAAAGTTTGAAGTACCTTTATTGGATTTTGCGTCCAATCCAAATTGCTAAAATTATACTAGTAATTTTTTTTGGCCAATTTCTAAGTAGTTACGTGAGTTGATGTTTATATTTTACATTCTAGTTGTGTTATGTTTATATTTCTGAGTAGTTACGTGATTAAAATTGATTAAATTATAGTTTTGTTTATATTTTTGAGTAGTTACGTGGTTAAATTTTTTCTTCCCTATAGTTGTGGAGAGAAATTTTTTCAAAAGAAAAGAAAAGAGAAGTCACATGACAATCAACAATTTCTACAAGTAACAATGTTTCTTTAGTAAATGAGTTATGTACTGGAGTAATAGGATGTGAATAGTATCTACTCTTTGATTTTTATCTTTTGTGTATTTCAATTTCCCCCCCTATTATTAATGTTGCAGATACTTGATCCCACTGTAACTAAATCCTTGGTCCGTCCCTATGCACGGTTATCAATAAAAAAAATTTAATTATTATTCTCATTTCTCTCTCTAGCTCTCCACTCAAAATCCAAAATCCAAAACCAAACAAGCTCCAAAGGAAGATTCGTAATCTGGTTGATAATCACACGTGTCCTCGTTGTGGTAATGCCAGTGAGACTATGATGCATCTATTTTTTGATTGTCCTCTGAGTGCTAATGTTTGCCTGTTTGGTTTCAAGTTCCTAGTGTTCAGGGATCCGTTACAGATAATTTGGAGGAATGGAGGGAATGGCCCTACAACAATGTCAACCATTCAAAGACGTATTCAGAAAGTTATTTCTTGAATGTCTTATATTGTTGTTATCATTTGGAAAAATATGGTTAGCTAGAAATAGGAACGTTTTCGATAACATTGATATTAGCCCTAACGAAATTTATTGTGGTAGTCATATTTTTGCTAATGATATTGTAAGTAGTTTTCAGTCCATCTCTTGTGCTAGCTCGAGACCTGTTAAGGCTTGTTTCGTGGGCTCTCCCAGGTACTGGGAAGCTGAAGTTGAACCCTGATGGTAGCAGCAAAGGCAACCTGGGACCAGCTGACTTTGGCGGAGTTCTTAGGGAGGAGAGAGGACATTGGATTCTTGGGTTCTTTAGAAGGCTAGAAGAATGTATAAGCTTGGAAGCTGAGCTATGGGGACTGTGCAGGGGACTCGAAATGATCCAACAAGAAGGGCTGGAAGCTATGGAAGTGAAGTCAGACTCAACTGCTGCTACTGATCTGATCAATGGGGAACCACATGAGAATTCTCCCCACACGATTCTCATCAAAGAATGTAAAGCCCTCATGGAAGCAACATGATGCAATTTGAGAGACACGCTGACAGAGGGTAACAAGGTGGCAGATAGAATTGTAAAATGTAGTTGTCAAACCTACTTAACCACTTTTACTTAAGTCATTGAGTTTTAATTGCAAAATTTAAGTTATTAAACAAGTTTCAAATTTTTACGAGCGGGGGTGCTACATATTGATTCAAAAAAAAAAAAAAAAAAGCCTCTCTCATCACGTGATCTAAAAATAGTTGGAGGGTGTGACGGCAAAACCAGCTTTGGGTTAAAGCTTGTAAAGCCATTGCTTTAGGCCTCCAACTTTTGACATATTTGTGGGCCCCCAATTTTATAGGTCCGTATGGTAATTAGGCTTACATAAAAATTGAGATTAACTTGTGTAAAATTCCAAGTTAAAATAAGGCTCAAGCGAAAAGGCTTTGGTGGAGAAACTTGATTATGCAAGTTTAATTAGTACATTTGCAGCTAAAAATACGAGTATTAAATGTCAATGTTTTTGATATACTGTAATGGTTATCAATTTTGGGTACTTATGCTCTCAAATGATTCTAATGAATTATACTTGATTTTTTTCCCAAGGTATTATGCAAAGTAGATGGAGGGGCCTGTTTAAAAACGGGCGCTTTGGGCCTCACAAATGTTGCAGCCAGCCCTGGTTTGCCTCAAATGAGCCGACCCTAGTGAGATGATAGCCACACCAGCGCACCAGACTGCAGTCTGAACGGCCTGATTAGTTTGCACGCTCAACATTTCACTGTACGAAATCGGCTGGGTCATTTACTCTGAACGGGACTGAACTTTCTTCACCATGCACTTTTTCGATAAAAAGTCTCAGCATACACTGGATATCCAAATAGGTCGATCAACTGAACGGGACTGAACTTCGGAAGTTTTGCAACAAGGTTGGATGCCATCGTAAGCAATTTCCATTTCCAATTGAAAGAGAAAGAGAAAGAGGCAATGTTGACTGAGAATATTAATTGCCTCTCTATTCTAAAAATAATTGACAAAATCAAACCTAAAACATCAAAGTAGTACACAACCATCAAAAAAATTAACCTACCATGGTGATAAACTCCAAACCACATCTAATGCCAGTTAAGGAATAACATAAAAAAGTCCACCAAAATACAGAATAAGCAAAACCCATTACCATTAAGAATCATTAGCACCTCCTTAATGAAGATTACTAGAAACATAATATCCATTTCCAAATGAATTTTGTTCAGAACTAAAAGCATCCACAATGGCTCCAAAAAAGTTTAAGAAATGTTGGCCTCAAAAATGGCTCACAAGTCACAATGGAATGACCAAACTTAGCAACCTCCTACCCAATAACCAAATTGGAGCCTTTCAATAACCAAAGTTGATCATGCAACAAGATTCCAAATGATAAACCAGCAATCTAAATGTTGGCCAAAAAATACCTAAACTCAGGCACTACTAATGACCGATAACATAAACAAAACTCTAAACCAAAACCCCCAAACTAAGCAAAACCAGTTCGCAGCCCGTTGATACCATAAGATTGTCTTCATCCTAAAAGACCATCAAGCAGCAATATAGCAAAGGTGCAAAGCAATACCTCCATCTTCAAATGAAAAAAAAAAATCATAACACAATTCTTGCGATAAAAAATTAAGCATACCTTGCCAGCCTTCTGTCCTGGATGTCTCATTCCCTTATTTATTATTATGGGGTGGTATCGTTCTAGGTTTCACTCCCACCTTTCATCATAAGGCGTGGTTAGCGCCCAGAGATATGGGTACGGTTCATCACGTCACTTATCCAAGCGTGTTGCTGGATAGTCGCATATGCCGCACCCTAATTTTGTTGAGGTTAGGAACCATTTGCTGGAAGTCTTCTAAAAAGTAAGTGAAAGTTAAACAGATTTTCATGTGTTGCACATATTAGATAGCCTTCTCGGCCTGCCTGAGGTTGGGTTACCGCTACTTCTGTCCTACGACAGACTTACCATCTAATTGTGCTACAATCATTAAACTAAAGCACAAATCACAAATCGTAATAAACTCCAAACTGAAACCACAAATAAGCAGAATATCAATAACTCATACCATAAAGGAAAGGCCCAATCAGATCCCAAACTAACCAAAACCCATTACCACAAACTCTCAAAGTACCAAAAGAGTTAACATCCAATTGTGCTAAAATCATTATGCTGAAGCACCATAACAACAAATTCTCCATTAAAAACGAAGACTTCCAGTTGATGGCCGACTGGTCGGAGTATCAATAACCAACCAAATCCCATCACCATTGACCCCGCAATATATCAAAGCAATCGCACCAATATGAAAACAGCATTATTACGACAAAATTAAGTGTACCGAACAAAGTTCGCAATTAAAGTACCCAACAGAGTTTCAACATCGAATTGCGCCAAAATCATTAAACTAAAGCACAATATAGTCTGCAAATAACCAGTACCAATAACTCATAACAAAATAAAAAACTAACCAAAACCCCTTACCACGAACCCTCATCAGTACCTCCTCCCACCGGCACCACCGCCGAACCCACCGCCGCGCCCGCCACCGTACGGCGGCACCACCGGCGCAGAAACCCCAATATCCTCCTTGAGCACCACGCCGGGCATCTCGGTCATCCCGAGCGACGCGAGCAAGTCAATGGTCTCCTTATCGACCTCGATGCGGTCGACGTTGATGGCCGACTGGTCGGGCACGAAGTCCATGCGGCGCTCGCGCTCCTCCTCCTGGAGCTTGAGCGAGATGCCTCGGACGGGGCCCTTCTGGATGCGTTTCATAAGGTGGGTCGAGAACCCCGCGATCTTGTTGCGGAGGCGCTTGGACGGGATGATGGCCACCTCCTCGAGGATCTTCTTGTTGGTGTGGAAGTCGAGGGTCATCTTGGAGTAATAGCGCTCGATCACCTGGCGGGAGGATTTCTTCACGGTCTTGGTGCGGACGCGACCCATGGCTCCAGAGAGAGAAAGAGAGAGAGAGAGAGTGTTGCCGGTGGGGCTTTTGTGGAGAAGGAGGGAACAGGAGGCTAGGGTTTGCTGGGAGTGTGAAGTGGGGATTCAAGCGTTGTATATATAGGGTTGAAACCTGCTTAGGGTTGGGCTTTTCTTTAGGTGTTGGGCTGGGCTGGGCTTGGCTTGGCCCGCCCTTGAGTTGTTGTAGATCTGGATTTGAGATCCAATGGGTATTATGGGCTTTGCCCTATGGGAGTTCTCCTCGGTTGATTCCTTACTAACTTAGGGTTTGGGTCTTGAGTGGACGAAGATATTTCTTAGCGTAACTTAGGATTTGATGTCATCATCCTTTGTCTTTTTAATCCTTGTAACAATATCAATGATTAATAAAAAAAAAAGGCATTGTGCGTGTGTGTGTTGAGTAAATAACGTTGTGGTACCCGTGGGTTTACTGAAATTCCACTTTTGGTGTGTGTAACTTTTTTTTTTATTTTATCAATTTGAACCCTCTGTTGTCATTATTTTTGCCATATAATCCAAATGAATTATTTTAAATTTTTTTGAGTAAAAACAAAAAATAAGCCAATTAAATTGGCTCAAAACTAACAAATGAGATTTTTTTTTGAATAAGGTCAAAAAAAAATTCATTTGAGACTTTGAGTTATTTAGCCAAAATAGGCCTACAAGGATATTGAGTGCACGGTTGATGGATTGGACTCAAAACCCTAGCCTTCGTAGCATGCAAGTGTACGAGAAAATGACAAAGCTAGTACACGAACTTTGGATGATAAAAGGGGTGGGGGGTATTTGCCGCGTTGCCTCTCCTCTTTAGGAGGAATTTAAGAGCTAGCAAATGTGCAGCACTAAAAGACTTTTTATTTAGCTATTTTGCATGGCCATCATTCTTTTTTGTATTTTTATATGCGGCCATCACTTGAAATTGCAACTCCAAAAGCCTCGGTATAGGCTAGCTATATTTTAGTTATACTAGTAATTAACTTGCTACTTCTGCCAAGTAATTGTTACACTCAACAGAGAATTATAGAAAAATCACATGATTTAATTGTAAATTATAGGTGGAAAGCACAATCTATAGATGTATACATGACACACACACACAGAGAGAGAGAGAGAGAGAGAGAGAGAGAGAGAGAGAGAGAGAGAGAGAGAGAGAGAGAGAGAGAGAGAGTTTCAAGTGATATAAGATTTCTTTTGAAATTGATCACATCCATGTCCAAAAGAAAGAGCGGAGGAGGCAATCGTCAAGCCTTGTTGCGGCGCCACTGGCACTTGGTAGATTTCCTCTGCGAGCACTACAACGAATTAATTAGATGCCAATCTCACTGCAGTACGTCGACGATCTGGTTGTTCATCGGTCTCTCACCACGATCAAGTTCACAACGACCTCAATCACCCCTTTGACAACCGATGTTTTACCCAATTCACAATAGAAAATATGCGTTAGGTGCTTTGTCTTCATCGCCTTCCCATCCTCCCAAACAAATTGACCGAAGCGGTAACAATGCAATTGACTTGCTTGCAACATCCTGATAATTATAAGTTTCAGTTTGTGCTGCCAACAGTTCAAGTTCGTAGCCAAAGGTAACTCAAGAAAGAAAGAAAAAACTAGAAAAAAAGATCCGTCTTTTGAAGGCAATATATACGTAGTAACTTGTTCAAGTGAACCGTTTCTTCAATGCCTCTCCCAAAGCAACATTGGTAATACTGTAACCCCCATCAATCACAAGGTTCATCCCGCTCACGTACTTGGACTAGTCGCTGCCCAGGTACAACGCGGCTTGTGCCGTGTCCTCTGCCTCCATCACCGCCTCTTTCAAGTTCGCAATCTTACAAACAAACTCCTCGACTTCTCTGTCCTCCGTCATGCCCATCGTTTTCCTCATCATAGGGGTGGCCGTTCCGAACGGAGAGATGCAATTGACTCTTACCCCGTACTTGCCCAGTTCGACACACAAGTTCTTGGCAAGTCCCACCACGGCGTGCTTAGAGGCCGAGTAGGCGTGCGAGGCGTCCCCGTAAGTGGCCGAGGCGACGCTTGATGTGAATATAATGCTGCCTTTCTTCGCCGGGATCATTACCCTCGCGGCGTGTTTGGCGCAGGAGAAAGCGCCGTAAACGTTGACCTCGAAGACTTTCTTGATGTTTTCTTGGTCTGTGGATAAGATTGTTGGATCCGTATTGCCTAGTGCAACAGAAGAACACAACATGGTCAAAATAAGAAAAATAAATACACTTTGAAGAGCATCATAATTCATATACAGGCCATCACTAAGCTAGCTAGGTCATTTGTTATGTGCACGCTGCATTGAATATATATTGCATATTTTGCTATTTCTATCTAAGATCCTAATTTTGAGCTAAAGTTCGGGAATTTAAGTCGGCGGCCTCGTCTAGCTTAGGTCAAAATCGGCCCGATCATATACACTATCTTTTCATAGTAGCCTACTATGAAATGACCAAAGAGAGATTTATTAACATTCCGATCTACCACCGATATATATGTTCGAGAAATATTAGTACCTGTAATACCAGCATTGCTAAACATGATGTCGAGTTTTCCGTACTTGTCAACAGCGGTTTCGACGACGTTTTGAACATCGGAATCGCGACTAACATCGCAACGGACGTAAGAAATCGCTTCCTTGTTTCCGATGCTCTCACAGAGGGAGTAACCGAGGTCATCCTGAATATCTGCAATCACAACCTTAGCACCATGTTGCACAAAAAGCCTAGCACTACTCTCGCCAATGCCACTGGCACCACCCGTGACCACAGCTACCTTTCCTTCGAGCCTGCAATGCATAAAACAAGAATTAGAAGTAAGTTTGAGTTTTCTGTACATGGTTTTGGGGATGTTTTCTTATAACCCAGCGTTGGGCCTAAAACGACAGAACATTGGCTGAGTTATAAGAAAACAGTTGTTTAATTGCCTGGTTGTGTTTTCGGCTTGGGACTTAGGGATTTGCTCCTTCTTCAGGTATCGGGTTCGATTCTCTTGGCATGTGAGTACTAGGTTATGATAAGGCTGTAGGGATTAGTCGGGGATGCACGCCGGCCCAAGACACGTTGCATTGAAAAAGAAAGAGAGAAAGAGTTATGCTTGCTAAACTACAAATAGAAAACGAATAGAATAGAGGTACCTTTTGGCAACGGGAATCAGCAAAGAAGAGCCGAATTTCATCATCTTCAACCCTTGAGGGTAAGAGAGCAGAGTCGCCGTTTGGATCGAGATTTGTTTTGAAGTGAAAATCGAGAATTAAAAGTCATACAACACTCGGGAAAAATCATAAACAAATTGGTGAGCCAAACTTGTTTTTTTTTTTTTGATCGGCGTGAGCCAAACTTGTTGAGTTGACCTTCCCATTTTGTTTTGTTTTGCTGTCTGAAGTACTGTATTCAATTGGATCCGATCTCCTCTGTTCCGAAAAAAATTTCCGTGTCTCTGTGCTGAGGAGTTTTCCAGCCGATAGATTGTGTGATTTTTTTTTTTATGTTTTAAATCTAACCGCTGAAAAATCTCTCGGCATATAAATACGAGGGTTTTCGGTACAAAAAATCTTCTCTCGTATTAAATTAGGTCTTGTTTGGGGTGCGTGATAAAAGGCTGTGGGTCTACATTTCAATAATAGTGATGAAATGAAGTTCAATAATAGTGATGAAATGAAGGGCCATGATCAATGAAAGAGAGACCGACAAGGTCAGTCTCGAGCATTTGGAGGGCCCCGGCGTGGAAATGGTGCGAGTCCCTCCTTTCGCGACACACACCTCCCTCCGGGCCCCGCCACCTTTCCTCCCCTTGCCCCTTCCTCCTCCCCCACGTTTTATGTTTTTTTTTTATTTACTTTCACTAATTTTTTTTTTTTACTTTTAAAAGACTTTAATTACTGTTTTTTTTTACTTTTACTATTTTTTTTGTTTTACTTTTAAAAGACTTTAATTAATGTTTTAGTTATTTTTTTAAAACTTTTACTAGTTTTTTTTTATTTTACTTTTACTAATTTTTTATTTTACTTTTAAAAGACTTCTTACTATCATTTTAATTAATAAATAATTAATTAAAACATAACTTGTACTAATTTTAATTAATAAATGAATAATTAAAACGTAACTTGTACTAATTTAATCGAACAGTGAAAATACATGAAAATCTAATTTTTAATTAATGTTTCCACCAAATTCTGCCCCTGCTTCGCTTGGTCTTGTATCAATTATTTTTTCTCACAAACTAATTCGTGTTGCATAACGAGTAGGCCATTCTTTAGCTATGCATTGTCCCTCCACCATATTGGAAATGGAGGTACAGGATATTGAGGTTGCCAGAAAAGTTGCACAAAGTGATTGCCCCCAATACGGACAATAGCTATTTCAATGCGCTCTTGGACTGGAACTGAAGGGGATCTCAATGGCAAGAAATTGGAAAAATAAATAACTGGGAAGGCTTGATTTGAGCAGTTTTTTATTGAACCGTTCAATAAAGTTCAATAAAAAAAATTATTCGGATGAAGCCCTTACCAGTCATTTTTTTTACTGATTTCTCGCGAGTACCATTAAAATCACGTTCTGATTACATTGAGCGGCTCAGATAATCAAAATTGGATCGGAAACTTTGGGAGATTTTTTTAGGGGTTCTTAGAACCGCCACGAAGAGTAAAATATATAAATAAATAGATAAATGAATAATCAATTAAATAATGTAAATGGATTAAGAAATTAATTAAAAAAGAAAATTATATAAAAAAAATAATTGTTCCAATTTTCAATTCGTTTGAACCAGTGCGAAGATCTTATTTTTCTTATCATTTCATCATAAATGGTCGTAATGAATTTTTGGTTCTAAGGCCATCCACGGTGGTATAATCAAAAGTCAGTTGTTGCTAAAGTTAACAATATTTGTGCAAAAAATGACTCACAATGGTATAATCAAACTTAGCAACATCCTTAGAAATAATCAAATTTTGGGCTTTGGATAATCAAAACTAGCAACCTTTTTCAATAATCAAAATTTGTGAACCCCACACTACATAAGTTAATTGGTTCCAAAATTTATATACGCACGTATTTCAACTAGTATATTTTCTTCTTCTCTTCTTCACTTCAACCACAAATTGTTTCTCTTTTTTTTCCTCAAAAAATGAAGCTCATATTTCTCGATCATCTACAATTTAACTCATCGTTGCCGGATTAAGGTATTTCACTCTTTTTTCCCGTTTTTATTTTAGGCTGCATTCTTATGAATTTAACTTAAATTTAACTTAAATCTGAAAATTATCTTTATTTGAATTTTTTCCCATTTGTTAGTTTTGCACCAAATTTTTATGGGTTATTGATTCGTCTCAACTAGAGGAATCAGAAAAGTATTTTTTTTTTTACTTTTATCCAAGTATTTTGAGAACTAATCACTTTTTAGCAAAAAAAAAAAAGAGACTTTTTTGACTAAAAAATGGTTATTCCTTTTTTGTTCCTCCCCCTATGGTTGAGCAAATGAAGAACCTTGCAAAAAAAAAAATAAAAGAAGAAGAACGTTGCATTCTTTTTCAAATTCAAGAACACGTCTGATTTTTTTTGAAAGATTAAGAGAGTGGTGGATTTGTGATATAGGCTATAGAAATAGGAAGGAAAAAAAAAGTTTCGGTATAATTTTGATAGATAACACTAGGAAAAACACCATATGTTCGATATATTTTTGCCAAAAAAAAAAAGTAATGGAGGGAAGTGAATGGCAGAAAACAGATGGGGAGAGAGAGATTGTGTGAAATTGTAGTGGACTTCTTATTTTGGTTATGGACTAGAAGTGACCATTGTAAACCTCAACATTGTTAAGCTTAGCAACCTCTTAAATGAATAATCAAAAGCTGACGTGTCAACTTTTGGTTATCCATTTTTGATTGTACCACTGTGGATGGCCTAAGGTCTTTCAATGAACACTCTAAGAGAGACCTGAAACTAAATAAGGAGCCTTAGAGTGCTCGTTGAAAGATTTTAAAGCCAAAAATTCATTATGACCATTGAAGATAAAATAATAAAAGATATAAGATCTTTGCATCGATTCAACCGAATTAAAAATCAGAACACTTAAATAATATTAAATAAACAAAAGTGAAAAAAGATATAAAGATTATTAAGTAAATAAAGGAGAAATAAGAGGTTGGAGTATATTCTGGGGGGTATTTTTGGAAAGAGGGAGGTGGGGTCGGTGTGTGTGTGTGTGTCGAGGGGGTGCGAGAAGAGATTTACAATGGTGCCAATAATTTTTTTCCTGTATACTTTAGCCTAATTAGGCCCGCCTCCGCTAACGTTCTCTAAGTATTTATTTTTTGTTTTACGAGATATGTCATTTTTTTACTATAGATTATTTTTAATTTAATAAATAAATATTTATTTTCCTTAGTGGGACATAGCTAATCTTTTGAAAAAAAAAGTTCTAAAGAAAGAACACGAAGTACAATATTTGGAAGAAAAAAGAAACCGAAGAATGACTTGTCAGGCTTCCAAGACATATGTTGAGTTAATTTGAGAAGGGGAAACTTATTCATGGTGGAGCCGTAAAGAAGTTATTTACGGCTTCGCGCGATCTCAGTCGTCCGTTTTGGCTTTGTATGGTTTGGATTTAAATGAAATTTTTTCGGAGAAGAGTCTCAGGGAAAGTTTCATCAACATCCGAATCGTCCAAAACACTTTTAGACGGTCGCGATTAGCTTCATACACAACTATTCACGGTGCCGTCGTTAAAATGATTCTCTCATTTGAGAATACCTTTTATGTCGAATCATTCTTCTTATTTGTGTCAGGTGACACATTGCACCGGTGTTGATCTATCTATCTATCTATCAATATCCTATGCAAATGTGTTTTGCCTTCAAAAAGTATCCAAATCCTCAATCCTAATTTCTTAGATTTTTTATTTTTTTGTTGTTGAAGAGAGAGAGAGAAAGATGAATGTGGGAGAGAGGAGGAAGAGAGAGACATGGGGGGTTGAATAAGGAAAAAAAAAATTCTATACTTCTAAAGTATAGTCACGTGGTGCTCTAAATTTATTTTTTACCACACGTCTTTTAATATATACATAAAATGAGACCAATAGTAGTGTGCATCGAATACAGAATCAGAAAAAAATATTAAACTATCTTTTTATCAACTAGCGTTTGTGTCTGTTTGATATACGGGGTCGGAAAAAATCAACGTGATTTTTTTTATCTCGTGCATCGAACGGGCACAAACGCTAGTACTATATATACCATTGTCAGAGCGAAACACTTGTGTTAGAACTTGAGGGACGGGGGGGTTGTTTTCTCGGCCGAGGGGGCCCCGCTCCGGCCTTGGTCCGACGATTGGAAACGTTTACTTCGTAGAGCTCGTCGACTTGAATAAGTATGGAAAAAATCAGCTCGATCGGATATTATTAAGTGCCTAATCGAAACCTTTTTGTTTTGGAAAGAATGGATCCGAAACACAGGATCAAATCTACTAGAATCAATTATTGGCAAGTTATATGTGTTCCGATCAGGCACTTAAAGATATCCGATCAAACTGATTTATTGCATACTTGTTCAACTCGACGAGCTCTACGAAGTAAACATTTCCGATCATCGGACCAAGACCAGAGCAGGGCCCCTCGGCCGGGACAAGGGACAGCAGCCCCCTAGTCCGAATTTGAGCTACACATTCAATCCGATCGAAAAATCCTACAGATCAATCTTGGAATCGTATGAATCAATGAAATTACATGAGCGGAAAACAAAAGTGAGAAAATAACAGAGAATACAAAAGATATAAGAGCATCAACAGTGGAATAAGCAAATGTGAGTAAGCAAAATATGCCACATCAGATTTTAATTATCCATTTAGAGGTTGCTAAAGCTAGCAATGTTAGATCCCACGTTGGTTATTTTTTGCCCTCCAAATTTTTTCCCTTCATTTCACGCATATTTTTTGAAAAAATCGGTTTTTGAAGGAAAAAAAAAACAGTTTATGTTAGAAACAGTTTTTCAAAAAACCACTTTGTTCACTTAAAAACTGTAAATATAATTTTGAGAAATTTTGAAAGAATTATTATATTTACACAAATAGTTTTAAAATTTTAAAAACTATAAATACAGTTTTTTAAAAACAAATTTTGTATAAAAAAACAATTTTCTATAAAAGAGTTTGAAATTTCAAAAACAGATTTTTGGAAAACACACTTTATTTACTTATAGTTTTTAAAATTTTTGAAAAAATTATTTTTTGTCAAAAAAAAGTTTCTGAAAAAAACAGAAAAAAAAAATGAAAGTTACAGTTTTTTAAAATTACTTTTTGAAAACATTGTTGAGAGAGAGAGAGAGAGAATGGAAGAGAAGTTTTTGTGTAATGCTGGTGTACTTGATTGAGAGATAAAATTTGGTTATTGACAAAATATTACTAGTTTTGATTATTGAAGAGCCAAAATTTGATGAGTTATTAAGAAGTTGCTAGATTTGGTTATTTCAATGTGAGCACTTTTTTTATCCAACATTACTAATTTTAACAACTTTTTATTTTGCTTATTCCACTGTGGATGCTAGGTTAGACAATGTGCCTGCTCTTAAGAGTCACACCTGCTCACAATCGAATCAATGAAGTATGCACACAATTCTCTCTCTCTCTCTCTCTCTCTCTCTCTCTCTCTCTGTATAAGAGACTCTCTAAAGAAGTGATCCTAAAAAATGTACAGTCCTGTTACACACATAGCAATCTGTGAACAGATTTTGTGCACAGATTTATTGTAGGGTCCACTACAGGTCTCACACAAGTGATCAAATCAATTTATTAAATGTAAGACAATTTTTCAAGGGCTCTGCGAAAAATCAGCCCAATCCGATACCTATAGGTGCTCGATTTAATCATCTAACTTTTTATTTGAATTTTAGGACAATGAAAAGTCAGATGATTGAATAACCTATAAGGATCGGATTAAGCTGATTTTTGGCGGGAGCCTTTGAAAAAATATTTTTACATTCAATGAACGGCTCGAATCATTTGTGTGGAATCCGAAATGGAGTCCACATGCAGATCTGTGCGTGGTCTTCGTGGGAGAAATCTATGTGAACAGATTTACTGGTGTGTATTTTGGACTTCTCAAAGTACCAAAATGATTGTAAGAAAAGTTTGGACGACTCCTCTCTGGTTTGAATCTTGGACTCCTCTCTAAGAAAGGTTTGCCCGCCTACAACTTATTTGGAGACTTTCCTTTTCTATTTTAAAAGGTTATTTTGAGTTTTTAGGCCCCGTTTGATAACAGTAATAGATGGATGAGATTCGTAAAGAGATAGAATTAAGATTGAGATTTGTAATGAGAAAGGATTAGTAATGAGAAGGGATTGATAATGAGTATGTTTGTTTGGGATGAGATTAGATGATGAGATTATTAATATTATGTTTGTTTGAGATGAGATTAGATGATGAGATTGAATTGATAGAAGAAATTGGTAATAAGAAGGGATTGGTAATGAGAAGTGGTTGGGTTCGGACTATGAATACCAAGTTTCACGGGAAATTGCTAATATCCCCTAAAGTCCGGCTTCCTCATCCCAACGGACTACGAATCCGAACCAATTTTGAAAACCAAACACCGTATTGTTAATACCTTCGATTTAGTAATTCAATCCCATCTCCTAAGAGCTTTATCAAACGGGGCCTTAGGGGAGAGAAAATGAGAGAGAAGATTAGAATAGACAAAAATTTAAAAAGGAAGAGGAGAGAGAGAGTTTCCGAAAAGATTTCACCATATCATAACATTTCTTTTAAGTAGCCAAGGGGTCTTTGTCCAAAAGAAAGAGGTGAGAAGTTTATTTCTCTTTTTAGATGTTAATCTAACAGTTATAACTATGTTCAACGACATAAAGAGAGTAATTAAGTGGCAAAAGAGAGGAGGTACCCATTCCGCTAAGAAAATAAATAAATATTTTTTAAATTAAATGCGATATATTATAAAATGATAACATATCTCGTAAAATAAAAAATAAAAATGTAAAAAATTAGAACATTGTTAGTCTAACAATTATAAAGGGGGTGTCCTTTAAGTGGCAGAAGAAAAGGAGGCAAGGAGTTTAATTTCCTTTTTAAGGTGTGTTAACAACTACAGCAACACACTTTTTTCGCCAATAGGAATATTAAAAAAAACCAGATCTTTTATAAGAGCCCGTTTCGCAATGTAAAAAAAGTATTTATTTTTAAAAAAAATAATTTTAAACTCAAAAATTATGGACTTATTGAAATTTAAAAATATACAATATTAATCTTGTTTGAAAGATCTCATCTAAATCTTTTATAAGATGCAAAAAAATTTAAAAAATTATTTTTCATTTACACTATTTTTGAGTTTGAAAATGTGAAATAAATTACTTATTTTTAAATAGGATTACTTCACAAAAATCTGTACAAAACAGGACTTCCAGTTGAAGATTAAAAAAAATAAAAAATACAGGACTTCCAATTAAGAAAAAGAAGAAGAAGTGGAGCAGAGAAGAAGATGTCCATCAACATCTACAGCGGCATAGAAAATTCGGCAAAATAAACCCCATAAACCAGTAGTACTGATTGACTTGCGATGAAACCATTTCATTTGATTCCTTCTTGGGCTGGGTCTGGGTGTGATGGAAAGCCTTCTTCGCCTATGCTTCTTTTGGCTTTCTTTATTGATCCTGCTACTACCAACGTACTGGCATCATCATCATCATCCCGCAGGCGCATGGGCTGCGGCGAGTGGGCCGGAGACGGAGTTCCCGGGCCGGGAGCTTCTGGAGTCGGCGAGGGAGCCCGAGTTCTTCGAGTGGCTGAGGTGGGTCCGGAGGAGGATCCACCAGTACCCGGAGCTGGCGTTCGAGGAGCACAACACGAGCCGGCTCGTGCGATCCGAGCTCGACTCGCTCGGGGTAGAGTACGCCTGGCCGTTTGCCGGGACTGGGGTGGTGGCTTCGATTGGGTCTGGGGAGAAGCCCTGGGTTGCTCTCAGGGCTGACATGGACGCCCTCCCCATTCAGGTCTCTCTCTCTCTCTCTCTCTCTCTCTCTCTCTCTCTCTCAAAGCTCAAGAGCAATTTTACCGACGTGAAAGCATCCGGAACTGATTGATGCACATGAATTTACATAAATTAAACGGTTCCGGATATATGATCAAAAAAAAGCGTTCCGGATACCTCATGAATTTACATGGACGCCCTCCCAATTCTGGACCTTTGTATATTTCTGTAGGACTGCCCTGTACTTACTTTGTTTTTCCTTTTTTTGATCAGAAGCTTGTAAAGTGAGTTCAAAATTTGATACCAGTTCAATAAATGAGAGAATAGTTTAAAATTTTACATAAGGAAAAAATATGGGTTTCTAATTTCTGTACCGGAAAAATGGTAATTTTACTCACACCCCCCTCAAACGCACTACCACCTAATAAAGTGAGTTCCATAATCTATTTTGACTATTCAAACCGTTCATTTTGTGGTTCGCAACTCTGTAAATTATTAATGCCAAAAAATGGATCGGGCGTTGGTAGAAATCTGAATTGATTTTGAGTCGGGCACTTATTGATACGTTCTGCGTCGTGATTTTTTGCACGTCCCTGCCTACTAAATAAACACCTCGAACCGTTAAAACTTAAAATAGGTTGTGAGACCCCATGCTGTTGAGTGGTGGTGTGTTCGAATTGGTTTGTAACACAGCAACACTCTTGTGAAAATCGTTTGTCATGTGCAAATAATTGGAAAAGAATTTTTTGGTGTTTTGTTGTGGATGAAAATCAAATGCAATCAATTGTGGTATGTTTAGTTCATCATCATAAAAAAAGTTAAAATCACGAGGCTAATTATGATTAACTAATTTTTACTTCCATGATTCTTTAGTTGCAGTTTTAATTGCTTTGGGGTTTATGCATATTCTTTTTAAGAAAAGGACTAAGGAAAATGCCATGAAAACCTTACTACCCAGCTTAAAACTGTTATGAAAAGAGGTCCGCAAGTAAGTTAATTGGTGGTTAGTGGAATATAGGTTTCATTGTCTTTCATAGATATTTAAGGAGTGTCAAAATGGCCAAAGGTGGCCAAAACCTACGAAACCGTAACATTAACCATGAAATCATATCATTGACCATGATTTTATGGACTCTTCTAAATGACTTATATGCATGGGACGCTCGACACGTGGGTAAATGGAGTTTTCAACAAAAAGATGTGTGAAAATTTGAGTTTACCACATAAGTATGCCTAAATTTTTTGTATCACCCTTGAAATGCTCTATTTTGCTCTGTAACCATATCTTGGAAACTATGGACAAATTTTGGTGTGCTCTCTTTTCCTTGGATTTGGAAATAATTAGATGAATCCGACACCTCGACATATTACCGTTTTCGACATCTGGACTTGGTCATGAAAATGGGTCATAAAAGTTATGTCTTTTAAGCAGAAAACTTATGTGTCAATTCTATCTATCAGTCTTAGCTTCTGTAAGAACATTTTCTTTTGAAGGAATTGGTAGAGTGGGAGTACAAGAGCAAGGTTGATGGTAAAATGCATGCTTGTGGCCATGATATTCACGTAACAATGCTGCTTGGGGCTGCCAAGTTGCTTCAGGACAGAAAGGATAAACTGAAGGTAAATTAACAATCATGTGATCATTTGAAATTAACCAAAGACGACAAATTTTTTTTCCCCATAGACAAGTCTGTAATTCTACGGACCCAGAGACCAACTCATGAATTTGCACAGAACACTCGTGGACTAGCTTTGGACCCATAGTTCACAGCTACTAGTGTTTTGATTGGTATATTCTAATTTTGTGGTTGACTCTGAAACCAACATGGAATCTGGCCCAGAACACTTACAATACTAGTTGTTGGCCAGCAGCTGCTAGTGTCTGGGTATCATGTGCCAACTTTGTACTTGGTTTCTGTGTACCTAGTTTAACGGTATCTCATATGTAAACTGAGCTTGGTATAATCTATATTTTAGGGCACTGTCAAGCTCGTTTTCCAACCCGCAGAGGAGGGTTGTGGTGGTGCTTACCATATGCTGAAAGAAGGTGCTCTAGATGGGGTTGAAGCCATTTTCGGGTTACATGTTTGGCCTCAATTACCCACGGGTAGCATCGGTTCTAGACCTGGTCCCATGATGGCTGGCTCAGGCAGGTTCACAGCAGTAATTCAAGGGAAAGGTGGACATGCGGCTGCCCCACACAGAACTAGAGACCCCGTTCTTGCTGCATCGTTGTCAGTTCTTGCACTCCAACAGATTGTTTCCCGAGAGACAGATCCCCTCGAGGCTAGGGTAATTTTCCTTACAGAAATGCTAAAGTTCTCACTGAAGTAGGACTTGGATAAGTACATAGGAAGTGCACTTTGTTTGCTTAGATTCATCCCATTTATAGAATATTAGAATACGCTGTAAACCACCCTTAAACAATAAATCTGGACTTCGCACTGTACTTTACTGTATATTTCTTTGCCACAGTTGTCTACCTAGCATCTTTGTTTCTTAGGAAAGCAAAGCAAAGGAGAGTCATTTTCCAACATTCAGTTAACTAGAAACTTCTAGGAACCACGTTCTCAACTTTTCCACCCACAATAGTTTTTTTCTCAGCACTTGTTCTATAAAAAGTACAAGATTTTGCAAGAATTTATTTTGTGAAGTAGTGCACCATTAAACAACCATGCCTATTTTAGTTTTTCATGATATTCTTTCGTTAAAGTGAGTTTTTCCTTCTGTTCATTTTAGTTTATTTTTCCTCTGAACAACTTTCCCAGACAACATTCCATGGAACCTAAGATCATTGTGTTTATTTATTTATTTTTGGTAAGTTAAAATTTTATTGCACCGAAGAACAAACAACATTACAGCAAGATGACTTAGGGACTCCCTAAATCAACAGAAACAAAACCTTACGAACAGAACCCCTTCCTAGGAGTACGACAGGAACACCTAATCAATACACTTCATCAACAGGAGACACATCCCCGCCCACCGACAGCATCCTCCACAGCCCCATTTAGACTGGCAGAAAAATAACCTAAGATCATTGTTGCACATAATCGAGTTTTTGTGCTCCAGTTGTGTCCATTTAGAAGCTTTAGTTGAAGGTTATACAATCTATTTTGTTCATTTCTGACTCTACAGGTAGTCTCAATTGGGTTCATCGAAGGTGGCCAAGCAGGAAATGTAATCCCCGAGACTGTGAGATTCGGTGGCACTTTCCGAAGCATGACTTCTGAAGGAATGTCATATCTTCAGCAAAGGATCAAAGAGGTAATTATTAATGTGTTTGGGAAAAAATCACCAAGAAAATGGATTTGAACTTGAATAGAATTATGTTTCATTGGCTCGTGTACGGAAATAGCGGGTACGTGTTAAGTATTGGACTTATCTAATTTTCATTTCAAGGTATTGGGCGAAATCCTTGAACTATAGTAATTTTTTTTCCAGCTTAAATGCTGTTTACAAGTTCTCGTAGGCCTTTTCATGCATAATATAGGAGTTCTATGCATATTTTGTGAGAAGTCTGAGTTAGAAAATATGCTTGCTCTATGAGCAGTATGCTTTAAAGGTTCCTTTGGTACACGTGATGCACTAGTGCGGTTCATGGTTGCCACTATAACAAAGTATTTTAACCCTTTTCAGACAAAGAGGACTTCGTTTTCTATTACCAGCCCCTATAGCAGTGTTGTTTTTTTTTTTTTTTTTTTTTCCCCCTGATTTGGCTGAAAACAGGGTACATTGACTAACTATACTTGCTTTGGAACTTGGGTTCCCTATTGTCCAACATCTCCAAGTAAACATGTCCAACATGGACGCATAGACTAATCCGAGTGTCGAGTGTCCAACATGAATACTTTTACATTTGGAAGGATTCATGTACCATTGGTATATCATTGAGCTCCCATCTTGATCTTGGAAATGTGATGGAAAGGAAAAAGAAGGGGAAAGGTAGGATTTACTGTTGAAATGCTTGAATATCTAGTGTCGTTTCATTTCTTTTCCCTTGACAAATCCAAGGCCCAAACACGATATTTACCATTTCTTTTCTTTTCCCTTTAACCACTCCAAACCATAAATATTGCATGTCCTCGAACAGAACAAGCAATAGTTTTCGAAGCTCTGTAACAATATTGCCAAGCGTTTCATACTTGTATGGTGTAATTAATAGGTCATTGAGATTCAAGCATCTGTGCATCAGTGTTCTGCTGTGGTGGACTTCATGGAAGAGAAACTGAGGCCTTATCCGGCAACCGTTAATGACGAAGCAATGTACAGACACACTAAGAGGATCGGAGAAACATTGCTTGGGGAATCCAATGTGCACCTTGTTCCGATGACTATGGGAGCAGAGGACTTCAGCTTCTATTCTCAGAAAATGGCGGCTGCGTTTTTCAGTATAGGGGTCATGAACGAAACAATGAAATCGCATCGAAATCTGCATTCCCCGTACTTTATTGCTGATGAGGAAGTTCTTCCCATTGGAGCAGCTCTCCATGCTTCGATTGCGCTCTCTTACTTAGATGACTATGTCCAGGCTCAGTAGATACTTTGACATGCTGTCCTCTATCATGGTAATTTCATCGTTCTTCGTAGTCTGCTTCCATTCTTCAGCATCCATAATACTCGCATCCATAATACTCACTTTTGTAAACTCTCCGAGACTTTTTTCTTTTAAGCAAAATTTTCATGGTTTTTGTTTTCAGGAAATAAATATGCGTACACAAACTTCATTAACTGATGGCAGGGGACCTCACTAACTAACGTCCAAGCTCGGAAATTTCTGTACATCGATGTCTCCTCCCGTCCTCCGTGTTCCACGTTGTCTTCCTGAAGTTCTGTTTTTCACTTCTTGATTGTGCAGATAATGGGTGATGAGATGAAGGGTGAATAATTCACGTTCATCGACCAACTCTAGCCGTTGATGGGAATGAGTCCAACAGGCAAAATTCGAAGTTGGAGCCACCATTCATGTGGGAGGAGGGAGCACCGATCCCGGGGTACCGAAATTTCTTAGGCATAAGCTCTACACAATTGGCTTTTAGTCTGCTTCACTGCTGAATTCTAAACAAGAAAAGTAGTTTTGTTGATGTCTATATGGTTGCTATGTCATCCTTACAAATTGTGTTCATGTAGTCTTGGCAGTTGTAGAGAGAGATTTCCTGTTATAGTTCTCAAGCTCTTTTCCTATGTTTATGCTGTCTTTTTTCATAAAAAGAAAAAAAAAAGAAAAAAAACACTTCTTTTTTATTTCACAAATTGTGTTCATGTAATCTTAGTAGTTGTAGAGAGAGATTTCCTGTAAATTTGGTTCAATGTCAAAAATCAAATGGATCAATTCTTTCTTGCTAGTTTATCCTAATAACAATCCGGTTCTCGCCGATAAAAAAGAAGAAAAAACCCCGGTTCTTTTACAGTCGAATCGGCAGTAACAATTCGACATTCAGTGGCTGTGCAAACGCATGCACAGCCAGTCCATTCAGATCATAGAGCAGACTTGACACGCTCCATTCTGTGTTGCCAAAACGCTCATAACTTTGCAGTTGTCATTTTGGAAATCACGTCTCCATGCGAAAACAAATGAACTGAGTAACAATGTGTACTTCGGTCCACTTCGTAGTGTCTCACCCTCTGCCTTTCGGTAGGAAACATTTTAATTTCTGGTTCCGCCAATGTCCCGTTTTGGTTGCCTAGGAAACAAATATATTCCATCTGTTTCGATGGAAACAAAACGAAATCGTGATTCGAACGATCTGCCTTCCCTATAATTAACGTGAGTTCCACTCGCAGGTTATAGAGATGCAAGCCAGCGTCGTTCCACCATTGCAATTCCACAGTAGATTTCAAGGAGACACCTCTGGCGTACCTAGTACTAGATAACGACAAAGCATTGTTTGATCGCGCAAAGAGAGTTGGAGAAGTATTGCTTGGGGAACAGAATGTGCAGCTACTCCCGTCAACCATGGGAGTGGAAGATTTCGGCTTCTATTCACAGAAAAAAGGAGACTAAATCTTACCACCCACTGCACTCACCTTACTTATTGATTGATGAGGAGGTTCTTTCGGCAGGATTGGCTTTCCATGCTTCTGTCGCAATGTCTTGGATAGGCAAGATGAGATTCATTAGGCCCTGGCATTGTTTGCTTTTGTTCTTTGGTGCAGTAGAAAAATGATACTTATGCAGGAGGGGGTATAACCATTCTCTCACAATGCAGTGACCATTACATTGTGAGAGGAGGGCATACGTACCCGTCACATAGAAAACTTTTGAGAGAGAGAGAGAGAGAGAGAGTTCATCATTAACATTTGTGAATACATACGTAAAATGTGGTTGACATTCCTCTTTGCTCCATAAACTACAACCCCACCTTACGGTCCTCACTGGAAAGATAACATAATGCCAACGCATTCCCCTTTTTTCCCCTTTCCACTCCCCCAACTCCCACACAATAGAATACCATTTCGGAAAAAGGGAAAAAAACAAGAAAAAAAAATACAAATGTCAGCAGAAAGGGGATGGCTACAAGTAACAGACAACAACCCACCCAAACACTAGGGTTTACCATTTGGTTTCGGCGAATTCAGCTGAAACTGGCGATGATAAGGAGAAGCTTGCGAACCATTCGGTATCGAAAGACTCCTCGGATGCTGCTGCCCATTTCTAGAAAAGGATCCAGCCTGATTTCTCAGCCCGTTTCGAGCATTCGGGCTCGATCCGACCCTGTCTGATTGCATGGTCTGGAAGTAATAAGATGAGCTGGCCATGTCCTTGAGGCCTGGGAGTGGCTTCAGGTCTTCCACAACTTCGCTCATGAGAGGCCGGGCTTTTGGGTCCCGGTTAAGGCAGCGGGCCGCCAGCTGTGCGGCTTTCTGGGCACCTTTTATGGAGAAGTGGCCTTCAAGGCGGGGGTCTATTAGCTTGTAGAACTTTCTTCTCTCTCCTAGATGTGGCCTTGCCCACTCCACTAGGTTGTGTTCCCCATTAGGGCGGTTTTTGTCCATCGATCTTCTACCGCTTAGCATTTCGAGCAGGACAACACCAAAGCTATATACATCGCTCCTTGATGTAAGGTGGCCTGAGACAAGAATAAAAGTAAGTCAGCAGAAAGATTGAAACCACAAACCACGGGTTAACGACACTCCGTATTTTGACACCTGGTTAGTAGCGAGATTGTTATCATTGCAAAGATTAAGAAAATTCCTCCATCCTTGTCCCGCTCAACAGAAAAACTGAAGCACAAGCCCTAATACCAAACAAATTTAGATAATGACTTTTAATTTCCTTCTTCAATTTTCTCATGTCCATCCATTTACGGTTTTGGAGTCAGTCCAATGATAATCATATAGAATGGTACAAATTTAAAGCAAACATTAATGGGCCGTAACTACAAACTTTTTAAAGAATGACAAAAGCAAGTTCAATCATAAATTTCACTTCCTTCTAAAAAATGACAAGCAAGTTCAAGCAGATTCTTTCAAGATTCCTCAGAACTAAGAACTTATAAAACGACAACGTTGTTGTCCTTTTGTCGCAACATACTTTAAAATGTTCAAGGTAGCAAAAGCATGTCAATTCGCTGTCTTATAGGAGGAAAGCAACCAATTTGGATTTTCAACATTGCATTGTTCAAAACTTTTCTTTACTGGAAGTCAGCGAATACAAAATAACCCAATCGCACAACGAGCGTGGGCAAGATGCAGTACACCAAGCCACCAAATCAATGCTGTCGTCCAATGAAAACAGCACAAATTTAACAAAAGGATGTACGAAAAGGAAGTAACAATATCACTTCTGTATTTGACACTGACATGTATATGCTACCACCATGACAGTTTTGACATTTTTCAAGTGTTTCAAATGAAAAGGAGAATCCACAGAAGGCGGATGACAAGAATACAAATAGTACATGCTAGAGAAGAGCCTTTTTATGCATACCAAAAGTGCATGCCAAAGTAATCAATAATTATCAGCGCGCTATAACACTTACCTGTCATCACATATTCAGGAGCCGCATAACCATAAGTACCCATCACACGAGTAGAGACGTGAGTCTTATCTCCCTCAGGACCATCCTTAGCAAGTCCGAAATCAGAAAGTTTGGCATTGTAATCCTGGAATGACACTTCATTAGAAAACGACTAAATCAGAGACAAAATTCAATCTTTCTGGAGATTATGTAACATACTGCATCTAGTAGGATGTTAGAAGTTTTGAAATCTCGATATATAACTGGTCTTTGGGCTTCCTCATGAAGAAAAGCAAGGCCCCTTGCAGCACCAAGAGCAATTCTCATCCTGATTGACCATGGAAGAGGCAGTGACCCTGCACATGATGGTTATAAAGAGAAAATGAGCAATGTACGATGAGTCAAATTTTTAATCTAAATAGATCAACAACAAAGTCCATGCCATGTTTTCAAATTTCACTTAACATTTACTTTCCCCAGATAAAGGGATTGCACATGGATAGTTGGCCCTGAGTGGCTAGAGTTATGCCTTTTGAAAAAAGATAGGTGTTGACCACTGTTACTGAGGAGCCAGTGGGCTCCCTGGGAATCGTACAAAGATGACACAAAAACACTGGATGTCGCGGATGGAGCTAAGGTGGCCTTGGAGTGAGAGAAGGTGGCAGTGAGGGAGAAGCCTGATCCCATGACTATGAAGATGGTTATTGTGTTTCTTAAGGCTGTGGCCTGTGAGTGTATGGAGGTTGAGACATCCTTTTCTACAAGAGTAGGACCTTGGGGCCAGCACATACTTGGGAGTTGTATCATGAGATGTCAATGATGGTGTGAGACACTTGACGAGCTATTGACTTGGTTAATATCTGGTTATATCTTTTTCCAGAGGCCTCTTCCTCTCCTGTGTAATGCTAACTTGAGATACCCCGAAAGGGGAATGAGCTAAGCAGCCTTGACGATCCTTCAACTTTACCCACCAACTTTCAAGTCCCTAGTTATCTCGTGAGGGTCAAGAATTTTCTTGAGCGATCCAATGACTAAGGCACTAATGGTGGGGAATTTGCTTGAGCGATCCAATGACTAAGGCACTAATGGTGGGATTCGTGGGCCAACAATTTTTTTTCTTATTTTGTTTCCACTGAAATGGTCAAAACATTTACATTTCATAATTAACCAAAACAAAACATTAGTGAATCTGAAATCACAATGTTTGCACCGAAATGAACCGGATTCAACGAAACGCATCAACACATACCAAGACATTGAGCTATTTCAATACCTAACATATAACTCCGATGATAATTTCACACATATTAAAATTCATTTGACATTTCTCTAGTGCTTCAAAAACAGTCCCAAACGTTATATTTCCTAGCAATTTCGATCCTTGCCCTAGGCCCTGCTCCCAAGAGTTTGACTTGTTCTGAAAATTAGCGTACGTTGTGCAGGATAGCACTTATTTGATCGCAGAAGGTAGAAGGTCCTTGACAAGAGATGGGCAATAGGAGATGGTGCGAAGAGAGATGAAAAATTAGGCAATCAGAGGTATGGAGGCCGGGGATGGGCAATCCCTCGAATAGATGTCGGCGGGAAGTGATCACTTGAAGGAGATCAGCAATTAGGAAATCACCCATATGGAGATCAAGATTGGCAATTGATCATTTGTAGATAGGGGACAAGGAATCGCCAAACAGAAATAGGCAAGTGGCCGCATGGGGATTGGGACGAGTGTTCATTCTAATGGGTACAAAAGGAACCCGTACAAAATCTATTAACTTTCCAAGTTTTCAGCCGATTGTGGATTACATGGGTACTGTTATTACTATTAGTGCTGTATCCTGCATATTTCTTCCCATACTATTGTTCTCACCCATGCTATTGTTATTACTACAGTAGACAGTTTAGAGTTTCTTTTAAATTTTCATCTCTTATTATTAGCCATAAGGTTTCAAGAAGAGTCTCATGTCAACTATGGGAGATGTCACTCAAGTTGCAAGTTGAAGACAATGTGTTTTTCAAGTCCGTCTAGAAGTTAAAAAAAGAAGATTTTCATTACCTAAACACAAGAAATTATGAATGAAAAATTGTGGTCCAGAATTTATTTGTCACCTAATTAAGAAAATTGTGGTAGAAAAAACCAATAAAAACCAATCATACAAAACACCAAGGCAGTTACATACTCCTAAAAAGGTGGTTCTCCAAGCTTCCTCGAGGCATGAACTCGTACACTAGCAACCGTTGATCATCTTCAATGCAGTAACCAATCAACTTCACCAAATTAGGATGAATGAGGTCGCCAAGAAAACTTACTTCAGCCTGCCAAATGGTATGATACTTAATGACAGCGGGTAACAAAAAGTGACATGAAAAAACAACAGAAAAAGAAGAAATTGGTCAATAAGGGGGATGCATTAGGGAAGTGACAAACCAGCCATTCTTTGTGACCCTGAAGCCCATCATGGTTTAGGGTCTTCACAGCGACAGTAAGTCCGGTGCCAGGTTTCACTGGTGCAGTTCCATTCTCTTCTATCCAACCCTTGAATACACAACCGAAACCACCTTCACCAAGAAGACTCTCCGGTCTGAAGTTTCTCGTTGCCCATTTAAGATCGTTGAATGCGAATTTTCGAAGCCGTGAAGAAACTTTGAGTTCCTCTTCTAGTTTGGAAGTGGATGAATTGCTTGCATTACTAGTGGTTGTTGATGGTACTAATGGAGCAATGGGGTGGTCTACGCTTGTATCATTGGGAGATTTACTTTCTGCTGCAAAAAGAAGGAAGCCACTTATAAAATAATAGCTATGACCATGATAACAGGAAAAGCCTAGTTCGCTGGTTTTTTTTAGCTGAGTTTAGATGCTTTAGTGCTCTATGCAAACTGGCTTGCGCTCCCAAAGCCTTTTCGTTTTTGTATAAAAAGAAATTCATTTTCCAATTCATTAACTGAAAATGAAAACAAGACAATATACGAGCATGGCAGCATTGTCTTTTCTCAACTTTCTGCAAAATTGTCTCTTTCTTTACCTTTTTTGATTGCTCCAGTCAAGATCAATAAGAACCGTAAACGTCCAAAAACTAAGAAAAGTTCATTAAAGATGATAAAAAAAATTCCTTTAAAAAAGTTTAGGAATAGTCCAAACTCAGCCTTGGCACGGAAAAATGCATTCTGCACTATTCCGATATGTTTAAAAAAACTCTACAAGCTCCAACAACAAATAAGATTCAATCATTCAGTTTAGCAGACACTACCATAAGGATGGTGTCCGACCACATCACCCAAGAAGCGAAAATGACACATTTACATATCATTTTATGAATGACTACACAATAGCACTATCATGCAGCCAAAAAACTAACAAAACATATAAGCAGCCAATTAAACATGTTGCATACCACATCAAATTTATACAATCAGACCATTCTATCTGTATCAATGATATTATGCTAAAGGCATATAATCAAGCTTAGCTCACCACCACTGTGATCAATTTCAGGGGAGCAATACATGTTAGATACAGTAGAAAATTGATTCATTTCTTATTATCAGTTATAGTGAGTCATTCTTATAGTTAATAGTAACTTGTAGAACAAGGATATTACTCTTTGTACTATAAACTTTGTAGTTGCCAGATCAGAGTTGGCCTTCATTAGGCGTTACTCTTGGCCAGTTTGGTTCGATGGAGAGATAAAACCGCCAACAGATGGATAATTATTCGTAGCTTGCAAAAGGGCAGGAATATCCGTGGTCAACAAACGTACTTTACACCCACAAAGGGAGCTAAAGCCCCACTAGTAGCTGCTCATCCCTCATGGTACTTACATTTCCGTAAAGTTGTACACACCACTCATCACAATGGTTATTTTAATCCACTATTATGATCACCTACTAAGAAGCACGTGTACTCCAAAGAAGGTCACATGTCAGGGTCCGACACATGTCAGACACCAAACAGTTCTCCAACACATGTTCGATACTCCTTTTGTCATTCCCATAATCAAGAAATGAAAATAGTAGTTCAAACATGTGCGTGACACCATTTTGCTACATGTCTGACACTTTTTAGGCTTCTATGACTAAAATTTGGCCTATAGTGGACCCTTCTCAGAAACATGCTTACATGTGATGCATAAAATTTCCAAATTCAACATCACTATTTAAAACAAGTTGAAAAAAATGTGATTATTAGGATGCATAAAATTTCCAAATTCAACATCACTATTTAAAACAAGTTGAAAAAAATGTGATTATTAGGACTAATCACATCAAAAATTCACCTAGAATTCGTAGAAAATATATTTTTATTTTTTTTGGTCATACGATATACATCAGCAGGGGTTAGAGGGATGTTAGTATGTTAGCCAACAAGAGGTTCAGAGACTATCCATAGCCCTGAACCCCAAACCTGCTTCCTGTGGTACTCGAACTCAGGTCACCACTGGGGAGAGAAATGAGACAACCAACTTGACAAGCTTGGTTTCTTTCGTAGAGAAATTGAGAAGGTACAATAGTGAATTGTTAGGACTAATCATATGAACTATATCTATCAGGATACTACAAAACTTCTTGCATTTTATCTACTTTTTAATCTGGGACGTAAACTGATGGTGATAGATAAATAACAATATAATAATAGATACATTCATAATATAAACATACATACATACATACATATATATATATATATATATATATATGTATGTATGATGTACATCAACGTATCCAATGTGTCTGTGTCTGACTTTTCAGAGAAATAGCATCTCCATGTCTATGTCGGGTCATATCTGCGTCCCACGTCTACATCCATGCTTCTTAGATCACAGACACAGATGACAGAACCAAATTCAGGACACGGCAAATTGGAAAAAAAGGAGACAAACACGACGGGGGACACAACAGGACAAAATAAAGTCGTAAATATTAGTTTCCACATGAACATTGTATCCACAAACAACCTAATATTATTATAGTTTGCAATTCTTACCTTTTGCCGTTTAGCCATCAACGCGGATTTTGTCATGTTAACATGTTCTTATTTTTATTTTCTACTTCTTATTTTTAAATAGTACAATACAACCGTCAAGCTTTAAGACAGTCTCCAAGCACGTCCCTGACGTGCCTCTGCTTAAAAACTACTAACATAAGTCCTGGCATGTCCGATACAGACATGACGACCAGTTAGGCATGCCAGTCCCTCAAAGATGGTCACCAGATAAAATCATTTTGCCTTCACTATCATACACTCTCGGCAACACTTAACCAGGAAGAGAAAGAAAAGCTTCAGTACATAATCCCTTTGAAAACCTTACGTTCTGTGGGCAACCCCAAGGGCATGTCCGCTTGACTGGATTGGACTAGAAATACCCATCTAAGTGATTTTTGAACCCTTCAACTATTGGTCCAGACAGACAAACAGGCCCTAAAAGCAAAGAAATAAAGAAAGACAGGAAATTCATTTCCAACGAAATCCAACAAACACTTGAAAGGCTTCTAGCACCACCACATTGACCATACACAACCTTAGTTTGAACGAAGCGGAAGCGGGAGCGACGCAGAGGGAACAACAAGAAGATCCTATGGTCAGCAACGCCAAGAGGAGCATCCATAAAACATATATCTTTTATGTTCAGATGGGGATGTAATATTGAAAAATTGAAAATGAAGACTTGCCGTTGCCATTTTAAAAGAAAATGTGGCCCTAATTTTTCAAACACATTTTTATAGTGTTCAACTATACTTGGGATATATACACCTATGCCTGCTGCAACCGGGCCATATAATGGTAAGAAGGAAAAAACAATTGGAACATATAAAAAGAGGCCCAAAGTTAAATAGAAGTCAGAAGCAAAAGGGCGCAGTAATAGAAATTTGGTGGCCGAAATGGCACTTGATATAGTAGTGGACCGAAAGTGTAAGTATATATAGAGGTCAACATTTTCTTCAACAGAAATTAGTGCCCTAGGCCAGTAAGCAATGTCTACATCTCTTCTTCTTCTTCTTCACTTCCTGCTTTGATCTGCTGCTCCTCTGATCTTACCATTCACTCCCATCTTGTTTAGAATTGAGCTCCTATCTAGACAGAGTCGCGCTCCAGACACGTATCTCAATTTGGAGCGCAAATCCGCACTCTCCAGTTTCGGAGTGAGACTAGATACCACGACCCCTACAACTAAGTACACACCACATAAACCTACCCATGACATACTATTTACCACATTTTCCCAACCTTTGTCCAATTCCTTAATATTCATGACGAATTGTCCATTGTTAACAATTCACCACCATCATTATCAAGATGACAAATTCACAATCATTATGTCACCTACTTTATATCAAAAATCGCAATCCCCTCCACCTACACAATTTAGACTTAAAAACCATATCTCAACCACAATTACCATTTTCCATTGCCACAAAGCTCTCTAATTGGATCATCACCATTACCTTAATTTAAATTAGAGATAATCCTATCAACAGAATAACCTTTTCAGATTGATCACCATTACCTTGTTCTTCACCCTAATTGCAGCTTTTCTTCATTCAGCCTTCAGGAAACTTATGCTTTATCAGGTTCATGTTGAGGGGAAAAAGGCAAAAAGGAAATCACTATTTCTTGGCTCGCTTACACAGAAATTAAAGCAACAGATAATGTGATGAAAAAGGATACATTTTTTTTTTATCCAGACATCATTTATCGGTCCTTCTCTTGTCCTTAATTTCCATTTCTTCAAAACATACAAGTCTCTCTGAAACCACAAGGGTAAATGAGAAGGAAATGTTGAAATTTCCGGAGACGATCAAGAAATTACAATAACGAGTGAAGTTCTTAAGTTACCCTACTGGCATTTATCATTTCCAATGGATGCAATAACGAATTTTCTTGCCATGGGCAGTGGGTGTTCCTCATTTCGCATCCTTCTGTCCTTTATCCCTTTATCCCTTGGATTATAATTTGTTCGCAAATTCCACCTAATTTAGAGGACAACAAAAACAGCACCATGCTCTCCAACTCAAATTAAAAACCAACAGCCGACATCAAGGCCAAGTTCCCCTAATTGTCTAAACCAACCAAAATGGTCTAAAACCCACAAAAACATGAATTTTGAGATAGGTCATTCTCCTCACATACATCAACTAAAAGTCCAAATAGCGGAAACAACTGGTCTAGAGACCATAAGCTATAGACGGGCATTTCATGGGAAACTCACCCTAATTAACAACATACTCCCAAAATATTCTCACATAGCAGCAATATAATTTGGAAAAGAAGTCAATGGAGTAAATTAAACTATTTTGAGGTTACATACTTAATGAAAACAACCAAATAAAGGCTCTAACACAACATAAGAAGTTTTACAAGGAAAAAAGCAAGGGATTACCGCAATGAGTACTGATGCCACTAACAGAACTATCCACTTTAGACCTTGAAGAGAAACAGCTGCCAACAAACCTCAATCTAACCCAACACCCGGTAGCCTCCTCCTCTTTCTTCTTCTTCCTAGTACTATTACTACTCTTTGATTTTCCCACCTCCCAAGACTCGCCCTTTTCACCATCAGCACCTAAACCCATCTTTCAGAAACCCTAAATTCAAACCCAGGTATCATCAAAAGTACCCAACAGGGGGCAGAAGCCTAAAAAGCCACCGCTTCAGACCCAGATAAGAATTTCAAAAAGAAAGGCTCCCCAAGTGTATAATACTCGTAGATCTGAGCTGAATGGGTTTTTCCCTCCTGCTTTGTGGATCGGACATGCCCTTTTTACTCTGCTGAAGGTTGTGCTCTTTTTTTGTTTCACACTAAACCCCAAATATATACTCTTTTTCAAGCATCAAATTACCCGTAAATGGAAAACAGCAACAAATGGAGAGAATGGAGAGAGAGAGGACGACCAGAAAGAGACGAGGAGAGAGAGGGAGTGAGGCACCTGTCCGATAAAGAGATTTTGGGCTGCTGCTGATTCTTCTGGTGGAAAAGAAATGGAAATTAGTGGTTATTTGGTGTGTTTGCTTTTCACATAATTTATAAAGATTCAATTTTGAAGGTCACATAGTGTAAAAGTAATTTCTTGTGAATGTATAGTTTCGACTTAGATGCTCTAACTTTTACCGGAATGATGATAAGAGATTAATTAAGATGCACGTAAGACAGTGAGAACACCCCGACATTGAAAAAAAGAAAGAAAGAAAGGGAAATTGGGTGAAGGGTGAATTACACTATCCACCACTGAGGTTTGACTTTATAGCATTAGTACCCTTGATCTTTAAAACTTTTAGTCTTTTGCACCCAAGGTTTTCAACTTCTCTGACAGTCAACTGACAGGAACTAACATTTGATGATACCACAATCAATTTATGCAAAAATTCACTTTTAGCCCTTGAGTTTTCATTGCATCTCTCTCCTCTCTTAAAAATATTTCTCAACCATTTCCACCACTACATTGACCACCTCTATTAGCATATTCGTTAGAAGAATTTATACAATCGTAAACTCTATCTAACTCTGATAAAAAAAAAAAAAAACTCTATCTAACCCATCAACAAAGGCATCAATTTCATCTCTGTAAGAGTTGAACCCTTAAGTTCACTACACCAAAATTATAGGTACACAAATAGTTGGCCCAAGTACCCCATTTTTTCTCAACCCTTTAAATTACTCTCCCAGATAAATTAATATTCAAGAATAACATAACCGTTCGTTCATAATCTCTCTTAACCCAACACACATGTGCACAACTACCACTAGTCCACCACGATATTGCTCTTTTTGTAGACAAAGACTTCATAAAATCTTTAAACCCTTGATTGGATAATTTCATTTTGTCGATTTCTTAAGAACCAAGATCGACTGTGAGAGTTATTATGGGTCCATCAATTGGTTTCAATGCACATGTACAAGACCATGTACGTGTTCTTTGATTGGTTCTCTTCCACTTTTCTCTCTTCTTTCCTCTTTCAAAATATAGGGTTTGACTATGTGTTTCCAAATCTAATGTATTGATAATGAAAGAGTATGCAGGTTCCTTTGATTGGTTCTGTTAAGATTTTTCCCTACAATCCAATCACTGACACTTGTAAGTTGTAACTATTATTTCCTCCAAGTCCAAGGGCATAAAAAATAATATGAAATAATCACAGTTGCAAATTAATACTACTATGGTACGGCTCAAATAAGTTGACCATTTCAAAGACAAAAATATATGCATGTATGGCTACAGACACTCATTATTTAAAACGAACAGTAAAGTGTGTATTTAAATATGCTAGGTGCAAAGAATCGAGTAGCCCTGGTTATTATTTACAATAGAGTCGCCTGTGATTTGAACTGGCTCCCACATCGAAAATTTGGATTAAGTGTGTGTGTGTATTTAAGAGGGTCCTCATACCCTCCGTAGTCAGCAATTGCCTAATAGAGGGAGTAAGTGGAATTACTCTCTTACCCTTTTGTGTTAAAACAAAAAAAAAAGATTACTTAAGAAAGTGAGCTGTTCAAAGAACATTGGTAGCGGGATTTGGCTGCTCGAAAGACCAAAAGACAACTCAGTGACACACCCAATGACGAAAGACAATAGCTGTACGGCAAGAGAGTGTAGTTATTTTTCACATGAAAATATATAGTACACATATAAGTTACTTCATATGTGTCATAGAATATTATTCAGCACCCTGCCTCATTTATTCCGGAGTAGAAGTTAAGGCCCTATTGCATGGTACGTTTAGGGTATGTTTGATTGCATTATAAGAAAGGGGGATTAAGGGGTGGGACTAATGAGTCGACCCACATGTTTTCCAACTTTTCTTAGTCCGGTATTTGTTGGATGGAAGATTAAGGAGCAGATCGACTGGATAATGGGGGACTATTTGTCCATTTGGTAACCCATTAACTCCCTCCTTATCCAACGGTAAAAAATAATTCACATTGTCTTTATGTCATCTTTATCTCACTCTTACCAAACACAGTACAACTAATTTTATTATTCATATAATCTCATTTATTATCCCGTAGATCCCATGTATCCCCTCTATCCCCATCCTTAATCCATTCTTATTCAATCCTTCTTAAAAATAATGCGACAATCAAACCTTACTAACAAGCAGCTACAGAGAATTTAATCATTCAACAAGTAATTCCAAATTCTTAAACCATTGGAACTACATAATTTAATCATTAATCATTCAACAAGTAATTCCAAGTTCTTAAACCATTGGAACTACATAATTTAATCATTCATAATCATTCAACAAGTAATTCCAAGTTCTTAAACCATTGGAACTATAGAGAATTTAATCATTCAATAAGTAATTCCAAATACTTAAACTATTGGGACAACAACTTGGTGATCGGAAGAGGGTAGTTTTTTTTTTAAACATTTGCAGAGGGCATTTTTTTTTGTTGAAATTTAAAGAGGGTGATTTTTTTATTTTATTTTTAAGATTGAATAGATGGTGGTTCTAGAAAAAGGCCAAAAAGCGAAAAAGATGGTCAAGCAGTTCGGGCAGGATTGGAAGAAAGTAAAAGAACCGGCCCGAGTTGTTCGGGCTGATGATGGAGACAGAAGTGAGATCCGCTTAACTCGTGAGTCGTGACCTATCAAACCCTTGGGGGATCCACTTGCGTGGTGACGTGTCTAGCTTTTTTGCCTTTGTTTAATGCTTCTTCTCTCTTTCTTTTGGAGTTTTTCTTTCTTTTTTATGCTTTCTGTTCTTTCAAACTCCTGGGAAATACTATCAGCAAGACTACTTGACCATCCACGGCTCAACATCTCGTTGTCCGTTTTGGCAATCAATAGACAGTGAGATTGAGAGCGATCAATGGACGGTGAGATTGAAAACGATAGAAAGAGCGGTGAATATTGAGGGGTGAGTGTAAAGTTACTATAGTAATATATAGTATCATGTTAAAAAGTCTGCGCTCGAAACATTATTCAGTGCTCCCCGTCACGGGCCCATTTTCCATTACAATTTAAGTGAGGCTCAAGATGTAGTATATGAACTGTGAACGCCATCACAATGTTGTAAAAGAGATTTGGGCACTAAACTCTTGTTTGGATTTTTTTTGTTTCCAGCAAAACGGAGGGGGTGGACCAGCGTAGTAACCTTCTTGGACATGACCATAGGAGAATCCACCCATCCTAGAATGTTCGGATCTGAGCCATAATTGACCCAACCCAGGAGGAAGTACTTGTTTATACCACGTCGTGGGACTCATCAAGCCTCCTCTACCAACCATCTTGATCCCAAGTCTTGAACCTTGAGACCGATGGGAGAGGGGAGGCCGGGAGGGTTCTTAGCCCGCTGCCTTAGCCACTCACACTACCACCTCGGTGGTTTGCTCTGGGTGTTAATATATCACAAACCAGTCTACAATTTTTCTCTTTTTTTCTAGTATGATAACCGATTGACAAAAATAATTTAGTATGAAGATTTTACCTCCAATTAATGCTATAGAGGATTGGTATATCGGATGCACCAGTCTCAAACAAACTCGATGATTTGATCAGAACCGTCGATTTTGTTAGACTCGCTGAATGAATATATCCTATCCGCGTGAAAGATCAAATTAAGGCCACCACAGTGCATTTGAGGAACAGTGCTTCACCTTTGCTATTTTGCTTTACTTACAGTCTTACACACACTTACAACAAATTATTACTAGGGGCATAGCCAGGAAATGGCACCAGTTACACACTTTACATTATTATTACTAGGGGCATAGCCAGGAAATGGCACCAGTTACACACTTTACATTATTTTGAGGAACATTTTTTTTTATCCCTTTTTCAGAAAATTTCTACGTACAATTTTATAAGTTTGAAGTATTTTCTTTTTTACTATTTAGGAAAAAATTGTTTGACTACCCCTACTTACTTTAGTTACACTTTTATCAAGTACCTTTGGAAGAAGAAAAAACCAAAACTAACATGAATGTTTCGAAAAAATCTAACAATTTTCATAACTAAGCACAATCAATTTAACTAAATTTAAGGTAATTCAAAATAATTTTAAGTTTTAGTTTGTAATTGGGATTCTATGTTCATCTTAGATTGGAGAGGAAAAGGACAAAAAAGAAAAACAAAGAGGGAATATGGTTTGCTTGACATGCATTTAATAATGGGTGACAGAATGGTTGTGAACATGTTGTATGTGGAGCTAAAGCTTGACAGCATGTTGGGAATTTGAGATCAATACATTTAATAAGACTTGCTTATAAATCGAACTAAAAACAACAACAAAAAAAAACTTGAAATTTCACTGGGGTCACGGCCCTACATTGGGCGTTAATTGCATCCGCCACTGACTGTAATGTAGGGGTGTGGATCCTAAATGCTCGTAACTCACATACTCTACATGTAAGAATTTGTACAAGTCTATCATTATAAAGTTTTATGTTCTTGTTCATAGACACTAGCGGTCGAGAATGTTATGTCAAAAGGAGGAACCATGATGAAAGAGGAGTAGTAGGATGGATGTGTACAATGTACATGTTTTCAATTCATGCAACATAATTAAGAGTGTCCTTCAACTTATTACTTCGTAGTAAAGGCAAACCTGCTCAAACTTGAGCCATTTATCAGTGAAACATTTGATATAAGTAGTTGCTCATGGGTCTTGCCTTTTCTTCTACAACCAATCTCCCATCCATCCCTTTTCTTCCAGGAAGATGAATTGAAAGCACAAAAAAATTGCCTGAGTGAAATCCTCCTGAAAATTGCGACAAACTAATTCTAGGAGATTGAGAGAAGAAAAAAGAAGCCAAAAAAGGGATGTGTTCCAAATTTAAGCCTCTTGAATGGGTAAAAAAACACGGTCCGCAGTAAACGGCACATCAGTTTTGGAGGAAACGGTTTTCTCTTAGGTACGAATGCATTTTACTAAGAAATTTTACGATACCTGCCCTTTATTTAAGTGTGTACGACACACCCTTAATCCCTTTCAATCCGTAGCCTTTTAATTAGAAGTTTACAACATAATCATTGAATTAATGACCTCATTCTGGGGGGACCATGCCGTCTTTGCTCCAAAAGACCAAAAGAGTATGTTCAAGCCTCTTAACTTTTCTCCACTAAAAGATCAACTTCTATAAAAAAGTATGTTCAAGCCTCTAAATTTGATCTTCGAGTTTGTGTCTCCATGTTATCGAACCTTGAATTTCCATACGGATGCTACAAATTTTATACACAATATTATGAATTCAAGGTGATTCGAGTAAATGCATACCGTATTCATCCGAACAAAAATGTGTGTTACCACTTCCCATTCAACAGACGTAAAGATAACAAAAAAAAAAAAAAAAAACAGAGAAAGGTCAAACATTTCTAACTATTTCAAAATTAAAAAAATGATGTTGTGTAGGTCAGAAGAATGCTGATGACATCGTTAACAATGACACCAGTTTCTTGTGTCAACGCGATTGTTATCATCATGCTAAAATAATAACCAGAAATATAAGACAATTAAAAGCATTCACATTTCACTCCCCAAACCTTTTCTTTTTCTAAACAAAAATGGAGAGAGAGAGAGAGAGAGAGAGAGAGAGAGAGAGAGAGAGAGAGAGAGAAAATCCTAAAATCAGGCCATTGTCAGGGATTCCAGCAATTTACCTTCATTAAAGTATCTCTTCAAAGGAGAAAATGCACTCATCACTCCATTCTCTTATTTTGTTATATGTTATATCTCCCTCGACTCCCTAAACCACATTGAAGGGATTAAGGGTGTGTCGTACACACTTAAATAAAGGACAGGTATCGTAAAATTTCTTAATAAAATGATTCGTACCTAAGAGAAAACTGTTTCCTCCAAACTGATGTGACATTTACTGCAGACCGTTTTTTTTACCCGTTCGAGAGGCTTAAATTTGGAACATATCCATTTTTGGCTTATTTTTTCTTCTCTCATCCCCTAGAATTAGTTTGTCGCAATTTTCAGGAGGCTTTCACTCAGGCAATTTTTTTGTGTTTTCAGTTCATCTTCCTGAAAGAAAAGGGATGGATGGGAAGATTGGTTGTAGAAGAAAAAGGCAAGACCCAGGTGCAGCTACTTATATCAAATGTTTCACTGATAAATGGCTCAAGTTTGGGGCTATGTTTGGCCATGTTTGCTTTTACTATGAAGTAGTAATAAGTTGAAGGACACTCTTAATCATGTTGCATGAATTGAAAACATGTGCATTGTACACATCCGTACGTCCTACGCCTACTCCTCTTTCATCATCGTGGTTGCTCCTTTTGACATAACATTCACGGCCACTAGCACTTACAAACGGGAACATAAAACTTTACAATGATATAGACTTGTACAAATTCTCACATATAAAGTATGTGAATTACGAACATGTAGGGTCCACACCCATTCTCTTATTTTGTTATATGCACTGATCGCTACTTTTAAAAACAATAAAACAAACAACAATTATAGAGAATATTAAAAGAAAAAAGAAAGAATATATTAAGACTATAGATGCATAATAGAGAGACCGATACAATGAATATTCTAAAGACTAGCTGTTTACCAAAAAAAAGAATATTCTAAAGAGTAGCTAGCTAAAATAAAAAAGTGACTTCTGAGAGTATGATTTGGTCCGTACAGATGTGGATGTTCTAACAAGAGGGTCCATAACTATTGTCTATCAAGTATCAACACACCAAACCAGAAAATGGAAAGAAAAACAATGGATAGCAGAAACTGGCCTGATAAAAGCATGCATATATGTCTTGCTGAATATCTATAACCTCAAATAACTGGGACTCGAATCATACTTAATGATGACAAGACCATCCCACAAGATTCAATAACTTTGGATGTGTTCTCTTCTTTTATTCAGATATGATCCCTACCAGGGTAGCACGATTTGGATACAGTTCATCTAACAATAGGTACACGTTTGACTTTCCAGGTCAAAGGACACACAACAAATAAGATTTCCAGATCACGTGTTGCAAAACTAGCTACAAGGCTTCCTACTTGAAAAAATTCACACTTAGATTTCCGGGCTCTCAAGAGGAACAAAAGACGTATACCTCGGTTGTCTTTCTAAACAGTGAAGCATTTCTGTGGTGGAATAATGTGCAAGCAGCAATTTTAGGATGTTTTTCCTGCTATAGAAGAGAAGTCCAGGAAAGGATAACTCTGGACTAACCATATCTTAAATGATCCCTGTGGCAATGCTGGACGTTGCATTTATCTTCAGTGAGTGCTCAGGGACATATGTCACCCCTGTTAAGCCAGAAAAGAATTCTCTGTAAAATTTGGTTTCTAACAATTCAATCCAACCATTTATATGTCAATTGATGATGGAAAAAAATCCAACAGTTTCAAATGGTGGGATGAAACATAATGAATCATACAGAGCTTTCAAATCAAACACAAGACGTATCCAGATCATATCTTTTTATAGTTGTTAAGTTACCAATTGTCCCCAAAACTTCAGCTACTAGGAAATGAGCCCAATAGTCTATATTAAGCTAGTCAACACCCTCCCTCCCTCGGTCCCTCCTGTGCAACCCCGCCTTGCACGTGGAGATGCAAATAGATAGAACGAAACAGAACACATGAGGGAGAAATAGAATGCAAACATGGAACAAATGCTAACAGAGAGATTTCTCTGCTAACCAAGATTTCTCCCAACCCGAGCTCTGCTACCATGTTAAGTTACCAATTGTCTCAAAAGCTAAACCTGTTAGGAGATGGGCCCCACTTTATATTAAGCTATTCAACAATTTTAAAGTTGGCTGCTTTTAATGAGATTAAAAAAAAATGAATACGAGACGTCAACTGTAAATATGACAAATCGACTTTCTGAGAAAGAAGTGAAAATACATAAAAAAATGTCATCCGCGCTTCCATTTCCATCAAAAGGCTGAATTTGGAACAAACGAATGTGCTCTTCAAGAGAGTGCAAAAAGGTCCTCTTGGTCTCCCTAGTGGTCCAATCTGACATCAGTCTCTCAATCTCATCAGTAGTGGACCTTTCATCTCTCAAGTCTCCCAGAATCTTCTATTGCAAAGAAACCCCAACAACCACTGAACAAAAGGCCAACTGACATGAACGCAGTCACAAACCACTGTCTCCACTTATCCATCACGTCCACCATCAAACATCCAAAACAATCATACACCATCAACCTTGGTCCAGCGCCTATCTTTATGACCAAAGTCACTAAAACCAAAGATCCTTACTAAACACTATAATGCTACGATCAAGACTACACAAGACCAGAGCATCAAAATTCACAAGCTTTCATAGGCATCTTGGAGGATTGCGGAGTTTCAATGACAAATACAAGGCGTTAAGGAAAACAAGCAAAGAGAACCGAGGTGTTCTCAGTCTACCATGACCTATGCATAGCTCTCCTCTGATATGCATGAAATGCCCCAAGGTACCTCTTAAACACCAATTACCCAACAAAATAAAATAAACTATTAAAAATTGGGTATTTTAGCATGTTCCCATGTCCTTGGGATGGCAATGAGATGGATCCGATGCTTGGACTATACCGAGTCCATGCAACAAAGGATATCTCATTAGCAAGAGCCAATGCGTAACATTATTGTGCCAATAAAAAGAAAAAGGATAAATGAAGTGCCTTGCCTAGCAAAGAATAAATCAAGAAAGCCAAACATTTTCAACTTGTTTTCTTTTGAGTATGTAAAAGGTAAAAAGGTCCCTCGAGAAAAGTTCCAAGGCCCACCACATTTTGACAAAGACGAGTTGCAAGAGAGAGAATAATCTACAAAGAATCCCACAACTTACAACCACAAACTTTCCAGCCACTTTGTTGCGTCGAAGGAGTAATTTCTCTAAATCTCTCTCTATGAAGTCATTCTGTCAATTCAATCCTTCTCACCGGATGGCAGGCTTTTCATCGCAAATAAGGTGAACAATTGGAGAAGAGGGTTGGAAGCCCCCAGAAACTCAGCAAGGATATGCTGGATGTACTCTCATGTCAGAAAATAAAGATGATGCCAAAACTGGGGCACAAAAAAGCAGTGGGAGAAGGAGACAGCATGAGAGAAAGTGGGACAGAGAAGAAACGATCAGACAAATCCCTTGGATAACTTTTCAGGGGGCAAAAATGACATCACATTTTGGGCATTTAATTTGTTTGGGTAACCACATTTGGGTCGGAGCAACGCCACTACGATCACTCACCGTATATCAAGCCAAGACCTGGTTAGTTTACCAGCTCGTCTATCAATAATGCCTTAAGGGGGCAAAGACATAGCCAAGAGCAAGTCTCCTGCAAACTGCACGAAAGACGAAATAGGAAAAAAGCAATCCTGTCTCCACCGAAAAAGAAAAAAAGAAGGCAGAAAAAGTATGCAAGATCCTTCCAACCTGCACAAAATAACTTGACATCCTCCAATTCTCTCTACATTCTGTCCAAACCTAGGTTGTGAATCTTGTCCTGTACAGGCTGGTATGAGATGTACCGTTTGAGTAGAAATCTGGTACACTCAAGATACAATTCCATTCTGGTTAAAATACGGCAATGTACCGTCATTTACCGGCTATTTCGGCTGTTTCCAGCTATAACTTGAGCCAGTTTACCATCATATAGCGGCAACTTATAATGAGTCTACCAATCACATGTTCAGAACTTCTCCCACATTCAAGCTCTCTGCAGTCCGCAGTTGTACAGCCTATACCTAGTCATCTACTCTCCTGCTTTTCTCTGGAATCAAGGAACCATTAATTTGTCATTTCAACCTATTGTCAATTGGCATTTCTATATTACAATAATTGTTTTGAGGACCCAGAGAGGTCATTTCGGGTAGCACATTTTCATTGATAATGCTCACTAATTCAAACAAAAAACTGACATTAGTAATCAAGAGAAAAACCATACTAGAATGCTGAAGATGTATATAAAAACACTAATAATGTGAATAAATCAAATTGCACAGTGTAAATCTGAAACGGTATCCAAAAACTCACCGGTAATGGGTGTGTACCGTACCAATGGGAAAAAAAGGTATCATCAATAAACGTAAGGCATTCCTTATCTAAACTCTTTCTGTCCAACTTTCTTAGGCAATGAGAAAAGCCCTATCGAGCTAGAAGCTTATTGAACACGGCATAACTCAAACAACACAAAAAAGAGATCGTATGAGGTACCTTCAGTTCCCTAGCTTTAGGTCAATAAAGAGAAGGTGGTCAAAGTCACACTACAATCTAGAAAATCGAAAAAGTTCTGGATAACTACGTAAGGTCTATGACCACAATAAGGATCTAGTCTCCTACCATTCCCCACCTACAGGGAAATTCTTTTGGAAAATTCATTCCACACCCTCATAATTTCTAACCACATCCCCACCACAGAAGTGTGTAAAGAAGTTAACGATTCTAAGTAAAACCGTATTACCTTATTAAGCATAATCAAGTTTGAACACATTGCTATTCTGCGCATATATTCAGTATCTCTACACTCTGTGACTTTGCTATTGTAAAGTCATTTGGATATAGCAGCTAAAACCCTCTGTACTAACTGTACGTCGTCATGCTAACAAATCTCAGACTTATCTTAAGTATTGACAAAATAAGCACACTAGAAAAATTGCTAATATCTTTGAATCTTTCTAATGTTTAGTACTCTATGTGCAATAAGACCATTATGGTTGGAGTTTGAGAAAACAAGTTTAAAGCCTGGACTTCTGGAATGACCAACTAAGTGTAAGATAAAAGCAGAAAAATACCTTTCTCCTTAACATCAAACTGTAACGAGTCAAGCATAATAATGCCATCAGTCAATGGGAGTAGGTCAAGTTTGATGGTTGCTGTGGACTGCGAAGGGACACATCTAGTATACCCACAATAAACTTAATCAACAGTCTATCTCATAGATTTGTACTAAAACGAAGAAGAACAAGAGTAGAGTGATTCGTTACCCTAGTGGCACTCTACTCTGCAACCATAAATGCGTGCAACCCAAATCAGTACTTGGAAGGACATCAGAGATGGGTACGGCACCGTCTCCATTATGTCTCTGATTTTCCAAAGCAAGAGATGCTGCGGTGAGCCTCTGTGTTGCTGAACTTCCTCTTTCACCATTCATTTTTCCTGCCAACTCAGAATGACCAACAAATGGGCTCATTGGTGTCGAGGGATAAGAATTCAAGGACACCACTGAAGGAGGTGAAGTAAATGAGGCCGGAGCAAGCACTGTTAATGTTAGATCCTCAGATGTTAAATTGGAAGCCTGAAGAGTTAAGACCTGAAAAATTGAATAAAGTTACGAAAAAAACATTTCCCTAAGTGCTAGTCAAAACTACTCTTCAAGAATCACAAGAAACCTGAACAGGAAGCTGAGGGACTCTTTCATTGGGACTTGGACTTTGTCTTGACATTTCAGACGCAACAGAGATCATAAGATCCCTTGAGATGCGCGGTCGCCAACTAGTTGGTTGCTTGAAGAACAATTTTGATTCTACACATGATGCACGAAACAGACGAAACATCCAGTTACAATAAGATCAATTAACTCCATTGGATTTTTCATTCCCAAGAACAGAGCAACGAAAAGCCAATATAAACACCAGTATAGTTGCACCGACACGATACTAGAACCGCATACTGATCAGCAGTTGAAGCATTCTGTTTTCCTTCCAAATGGGTGATGGGCAGACTCAAACTTGGTCCAACCTGTGAATGTGATGACTGATTTCTTTCTACGCGACCCTTGGTAGTCTTCCACATTGATGTTGCTGGTTTGAGAATAAAAGAGTGTTCTTCACCTCTCCTGCATAAAACATAAGTTTTGAGCACAAGCAGCAACTGAGGATCCAATAACATGAGCCTCTCTGTTGTATATGTACATGACACACCCACCCACACCCACACCCACCCACAGTACACCAATGTACATAGTCATAAGTAAAAGTTCTCTCCAATTTCATGCTTATTTTGGTAGCAGGGATGGAAATTTTGAAGAACAAGCTAGGATGGGGAAGGGAAAAACAACGGGGACAAAAACCCATCTTTCAACGTATTTGGTCTGAGCAAGAAGGAAAGGGATGTTTATGTGTCCTTTGTAACAATATGTTCTATGGCCATGTACAAATAAGAAAATGGTGCCAAGCCTCCCTCAAAGACAATGTGTTAATTATAAGGGTAAAATGCAAACTAAAATAAATAAACCCCCAGCAGCCTTCTCTTCTCTCCTTGTCGTCACAATTATGTGGATGGATGGATTTTGCGCCACTTCAGGGATCTGTACCCTGGACAGATATAACTGCATACAATGATCGAAATAGATAATGGTATCTACGGACCAAGGGGAAAAAATGAAGTCCGACCAATGACCAAACATTGCTGAATCCAATTTTGGTCAGAAATTTGCCATTTTGGGATACATAGGGTTGAATCCGGGAGATGGACTCTTCACCAAACCCAGAGGAAAAAAATAAGGCGAAGAGAAGAATTCTAAGAAAAGTAACATATGAATTTGAATAGTTACTCTGTCTCTCTGTAGCAAAGAAACCTAAATAGATATTTATTACATCAAGTTTTGTGTCAGGTAAAACTTATTCCCAAACAGCCAAAATATGATTGACGAAAGAAGTTAGACTTCAGAATGCCTTCTGACGAACCAGCTTTTTCCTAAAGAAACCCCATGATTACTCAGACAATCCCTTAAAAGTCCGTAAACCCAACTGGTCCTATACCAGATCAAATAAAAACAGATTCTAACAAAAGAAGCCCCATTATCCACTTTTAGAAAATGAGCAAGGTCTTTCCAAACCAAATTCGGCCTTCTCAAAGTCAGTCCTTCAATAACAAACAAATTAAATGGTTGGAACTAATCCAACTGAGGTGTTCTGGAATAAGGACAACCGTCTTTTCTGTAGCAATGACCTCCAAGAAAATTTTAAGGTGACCCATTAACCATGTCAAATCTAGTAACTTGGACAAGTATTGCGTTTACTCGTTTAGTACAGGTAGACCTGTTGTAACGAAACTTGATCCTACTAACTATGACACATCTTTCATCACAACAAATAACACCACCACCACCAAAATACTTTGACAACAATAGTCTTCACTGGTCATTTATTTTAACTTGGATATGGAAACAGTCGTCGCATTTACTCAGATTTCAGCTGCCACAATAATAAGATTGATATATCATATCTTGACTAGTTTTCAAAACATTTTTTATAAGTTTGCATCACCTTTAAAACAAATATGTTTTAGATCTGCTACTGTTTGAAATTTTAATTATTAAATAAAATCATCTAAGAATATGCAAATTTCAAGACAAAGAGGCTAAGTTTGGTGACTTCGGTCCTGATGTGCATGACGCTATTTCAAAGAACACAAACATATCCCAGACTACAATTAACTTTACTATCGTAATAGAGGACAAAAGATCCCATGAAAAAGCATAATTATGTCTCAAAGAACACAAACATATAACTGACTAATTATGTCTCTGTTTACATGTATCTGCCATTGATCAACTTTGAACTCAATTTTACCAAACTCAGATCAAAATGCCTAGAGTAATAATGTGACAATTAAACATTCCATTCATTGCTCAAAAGATGTACACATAAGTATAAACTCATCCTCAAACAATCAATCATCATAAGTAAAGATTCCATAGACAGAAAACAACCTGAGGGCAAGATTTGGCAAGCTGTGGCCATTCCCCGCTTCAATACATGCAATGGGTAATGAAATGTGTGGTCCACCTTTGGATACCTCCTCAAAAACAACTGTAATGGCATCCAAATATATCACAATATCTGGTGCATGGGCAGGAGAAACATTCTGCAAAATAAGTAAAAGTCGGAAATCTAGTGTCACAAAACTAACAAATGCGTCTTCAAACAACTTGATCACAAAAATATCAGACAGACCCCACCTTAATCTGCACACAAAGAAGGTCATCTGTGTTACAATCAGCTGCAAAAGAATGGATTTCTATAGGCTGAATAATTTCAATTTTCCTTCTCCACCTTCTTCCTGGTATGTAAATTCCCTCCAATCCGCATTGAACGGAAAATCTGTTGGGCTCTAGTAATACACCTCGAAAGGATAAAAGCTCTTTACTCCCAGGTTTTTTGCTGTTCACAGACTTCTGAGAAGAGAACTGGTCCCAGTCTTCCAAATCAGTGTTTGGTCTTGAACTGGGGGTTGTGACAGATGGAGATGATACCGTATTTGGAGGAAGTGAGGACATGGAGTAACTTCTAAAATGACCAAAAGAGAAGAGTTGGGAACCAGATGAAGCAGAAAAGTTTGACCTGGTCGATGTGCTACGAATAGATGAATTGGAACTCAATGTAGGAGGAGATAAAGGCCGGGATGGAGGGGGAATAGAATTATCCAATGGGAGCAACCATTTCAACAGGTCCCCACAAGGATCCTGATTTGCACATAGTAAGTTGTTTTCAGTCTCGTTAGGCAAACTTCTAGCCAGATATTTCTCAAACTGAAATATTTCCAGGACAGGATCTCTGACAAAATCAACGCCAACATTTACCTCTAAAAGCACCTGCATTTCTCCAAAAAAAGAACACAAAATGAAAATAAGATACCCTCTGGCCAAATATCATCCTGCTATGACGGGATGATATATATTGAACACTCAAAAGTCAATACACACAGGGATTCTAAACACTAGTAATAAAGCAGATGGTTGCTTAAAAATGTTTTCTCAACTTACTACATGTTTAACCTCTTGTATAATTCTACATTGCCAATGCAAATTAGGATCAAGACTCTAAAATATATGAGCATCTGCCTTGGTTGAGGAAGCATTTGGAGAGGACTATGAAGCTAAAGAAAACTACAATAAGAGGGTGGTTTGATGTAGGACAGCATTGTTGGTCTTTAGGGCCATTGTTTCTTGTGGGTGAGGGCTAACACTTAGCAAAATTTCAGAGTTTTATGCTTTTAGGAAAGGGAAAATGGGAGGTTTTGAGCATTGTGAATGAGTGAATAAGGTCTGCTTCTAAGCTATTAAGGTTTGCGGAGGGGAAAATGAAACAGAATGGACAAAAAGGGAGGCCTATTGAAACACGGGAACAAACACACTATATAGAGAAAGCTCTTTGTTTTCCTTATTGTTGTTAAAAGACAACCAAGTTGCCCTAAGGCTTACAGTGCTTACGAGACCCGTAACACCCTAGGAAAATAATATAATAACAAAAGACAACCACTTGCCAGTAAAACCTAAAATACAAGATAGGAGATTGAATCTCACAAATTATCAAAAACAAAAAGATTTGACCAAGACCTAGTTCTGACTTCTAGAGAACTCTGGAAACTACTAATTCTTGTTGACAAGCAAATATGAAAAAGGAAAATCAAATTAACCCAAATCAGGAACTAAAACTTTGCAGTACCCATTTCTGCATGATTCCTAACTAAATAATGAAAATCAAAATATAGAAAACTATTTCTGTACTCAAAACACAATTTTTCTAAAAAAATTTCATCTGCATAAAGATGCTGGGAAAAGGGAATTACATCTAGAATATCTTAAAACACAATACGCAAGTAGAAATGCATAAGACAATATCGTAACAGCGCGACAGTTTGAAAGGTTAGGACCCACAATTATTCAGGCATAAAGATCGTCAACTATCAACTTTTAGTGTAATTCTCCAATCAAAATCTAATCATGCAAGATTCTACCAAATTTTCAAAGAGCAAGGTTGTTGTTGTTGACACTTGCCAACAATAACCTGTACGCCTTTGCTTGTGCAATCCATGACAGATTGAATCAAATAGTCATCGCATCTTATATTACTTTTTAATCCGGTACGATCACCATTGAGCATATAAACAAGGCGATAGGCATTGCCTTAGAGAATTACTCTGATTCAAACAAGAAATCTCAACCAAGACCACAAGAAATATTATGGGCACACAATTACCAAGAAGCATTTTTGGTCCCCCCCAATGAACTAGGACATTTCCCAGTGTGTGTCCCATGCACGAAAATAACCAGAGTGGATCTTCATCCATTGTCCTCGTTACTGAAACATTAGCTCAGTGAACAAAGAGCCAAAGTGCAACCAATCTTGTCACAGAAAATAACAACATTTGATTGAAGAAAGGAATAAAGGGAATGCCACCCGAATACCAAAAGGTCCAAAATGGAAAGGAAACCCTCAACTACATGCTTCATCTGTTTCCCACGAGTTAAGGCTTGTATTAGATTTGACAATATTTTCTTCTAAATGTTATTTGAATTTCTTAGAGAAGATTCCAGAATGTACAGTCTACATTGGTCCAAGATTGAACAATGTTCTTCATCAGGAACTGAGCATCAATGAGGAAATAAAAGTAATTTGAACCAATTTCCATTTAAATTGATGAAGTAATAGCCAAATAAATCCGGTTAAAGACCAGATAAGCTCCCTATCACATAAGAAAGACAAACAAAGACAATAGTACGCTAAGCTAAGTATCAAACACAGGGATCACATTGGTAATAGAAAAGGAGGAAAATTGATGCTTGCATCCTTCTTCTCTTTATGGGGGCAGCAAACGAAAAATCAACCTAAATTTTTTTTGAAACATACCATTATGTCTCCATTTGAAAGGGAGCAACACTTGGCGGCATTTCTTGCCAATCCACTAGATACACAACCATCAAAATTTCCTCTATCAATAACTGCACTTTGGGAGCCCCTACTTTTTGTGGTTTTCCTGGCTCCTGTACTATCTGCAGAGACCTTATCAGCGATCATCTCAGAAGATTCAAGAGGTTTGTCAGGAGAATTTCTCTTAGACCAAAGTGGCTCATCTGACTCTGAAATTCGAACAAAGAAGTGGGAATTCTCAAATCTTTGCAACAATGCCTGAGTTTTTCTTCTGTGATCTTCCATTCTAAGATGAGATTCACCAGAAGAAATATCCTTCGGTGCGTCAATCTTCTCTTCTAAAAGGTTTTCACCATTCTGATCTATGTCGTGACTATCTGGACTTGAATACCCATTTTCACAAGTAGTATGAGTCTTGTATCCAACGTTTCCATTTTGTTTTTTAGTGTTTTTTCCAACACCATTTTTACTCATCATTGCTGCAACTTTAAAAGGGGTTATTATTTCTGTATCCTGCTTATATGCGGACAAACACGCCAGGATATGGACTCGTTCACCTAGAATAAGAAAGGAGTTCAGATCTCAGCTGATATAAAAGAGCCTTCCAAGCAACAGATTGAAAAATACTCCAATATGAAATCATGTTACATGTCAGCGGTAAAAGCAAGGAATTCCAAATTCAAGAAGGAAAGCCCACCAGGAAAAACAAAGCAGCGGTCCAGTGAGCGAAATGAGAGAATGTCTGATGCTTCACTCCAGTTATCAGGAAGCTCCTCTAAAAAATACAAGCAGGCATCAGATCTAATTCCAGACAAAATAAATCCTAGCACCTTAGTGGAGCTAATTCTTATATAACTCAAGAGATTATGTAAAAGACGTAGAGCACCAGAAACTTATCTCTAGGACTTGACATAACAAAAAGCTGCACTTCTTTGACATGTAGTAGCCAAAACGTCATTTGAAGTCTTGGGCATTTCATCAAACAATAAAAACCAGCTATATGAACTCCAAGAACTAATACAAAAGGAATTACGATGAAAACATATACCAGTACGAGAGTTCTACTCGAAGATCGACTGTATTAATTCTTATGCTGGAAATTGGAATCTCTTGAAATTCATAGATTTCAAAAGTCATGGAAAACAATGTTTCATGGACTCTATACAATTTGTGGTGTGACTGCCATAACACATTAGAAGGTTACTTGTATGCATCTGATATGACTAGTTAGGCCCCGTTTCCGACCACAACTTTTTGGTTTTGTCCTTATTCAAATTTTTTCCGCGTTTGTTAGTTTTGCGTCAAACTTTTATGTATAATTGGTTTGTCTCGACGAGAGGAATCGGAAGAGTAAAAAATTAAGACTTTTACACAAATACTTTTGGATATATCCAAGAAAAAGCCCCAAAAAGCTGTGGTTTACAACTTTTTGGTGAAACGGGGCCTTAGACAAGCCCCCAACTAGTAATATATATGATAGCCAATATTACGATATAGCTATCCATAAGACTTCCATTTGATGTATAAAGATATGTATAGTCAACTCAGTACAGATAATGATACAATATTGGATAGATCATGGAGTTCTTCTTTTGTTCTTTGCCCCTTTTGGACATTTCAATCAGTAGAAGAGTATCTGATGCTTCGTAGAAAGTACATAACAAGAAGCACGAAATGTAGTTCTGTCCTTGGCTACGAAAAATAGACAAATGGAACTCTTAGACACCATGTAACAAAAGTTTGACCTAACGTGTCTAAAAAGGCATAAAAAGTAAATCCATCAATATTCAATATCTTATTTCTTTTTAATTTTCAAGACTTGTGGTGCTCCTTAGTAGAGAAATAGACCGGGTCGTGTGCTTTTCCTACGCTCACTTATTAAGGATAGGTTTCATTCACAGGATTACATGGCAACCCTACACAAAGTCGTAAAATTGGTCATATTCTACTTGCTGTGGACAGAAAGGCATGGACATAATGAAAAGATATGTACCTTCTCATAGCTTGGCTTTATAAGGCAGTGGATTAAAAGGCAGACACATGTATGTATGCTAGAACCTGATTAAACAATTTAGAGAAATAACTTAGAGAGATGACGAGGACATACTATACAGAATAGTTATCCATCCTTCATCTTCAGCAACGTCGATGTGATTCACTACAATGGGAGTGTCACTCTTCGAACTCGCTCCCATAACGCTTCCATTTTCACCCCAATTTCCATCAGTAGGATCTTTCCCCTGATCTTCAGCTTTGGAATTCCGTAGATATGTATCTTCGGCCATAAGACCCCCCAATGTTTGCATCATTCTATCCTTTGAAGCATAGTTTGCATCAGTCATATACTTTGAGGAAACAGATGGCTGCTCTGCTGCTGTTGCTGCAGCAGTCTGAGCAGGCCGCAGCAGAAAATTCATTGTCCCACCAAATGTATCTGTAAATATCAAAGAAAATGTCTCATCACAGCTTTTGTTGGATATGCAAATGGATGGCATCCAAACTAACATACAAAGGGAGAACCCATTTTGGTTTCTTCAGTTCTTCCTCTACCTGATAAGTTTTTTTTTTTTTTTTTTTTTTACGCTGATAAAAAAAAAAAACTGATAAGTTTTTCTACTTTAACATAATATTCGAAGGACATTTAGATTTATTTATGGTTCATTTAACATCTATGGCTTCCAGGATAAATTTGGAAACAAGTTACTTTAAATTTTAATCGCTCCACTTTTTGAGCAACTCCCCAACTGTTTCCCTCGATAGCCTGAATACCAGAATCTAGAAACTACCATCTTAATGGTTGGGGTGCTTATATAGTTCTCTTGTAATTGATCTTCGATGAATGGTGGTTCCCCATCAACAAAATGGCAACAGCTATAACACTCTTCAATGGGCTCCTAGAAAGTACTTTATCTTGAACTGCACAGTAAATATCCAGGGATGATGAATCACGTGGATTTATTGTAATGTATGTTTTTGGGTGTTTCTCAGTATTTACTAGAATTCTTTTTCTTCAATTAACTTCAGAACAAGAAAACTAGAACTTTATATCCAATTATGTACATGTGGTATGGCGTCTAGATATTTACATTGCCATGGATAGATGGCATTTGTTGAATTTGCATACGAATGGCATGCACTATGCATGTGCCAAGCTCTCCTCCAACTCATCTACAAGCTTGCGCTATTAGAGAGAGGGACAACTTCATTATTTATATTCTCAACAAGCCCTCTCACAAACAAGTGTAAAATTTAATCACTAGCCAGGCTCTACTCCCAATTAACGCAATATTACTACTACATTTCAGGTTTTGTTTGTAAAAGTTATGAAGAAAGGTCCCCTCAAAATTGTGTCATTATTATTTGAGAATGATATTTTGTGGTTAATTTATGAATACATGTGACTCAAAATCAGTCCCCCCGCATCAAGAATCCTGCGTCCACCACTGCATTTACGCTTTTTCTTTCAAGGACCATGCATCTATGATCTATCACTACTAAATGGTTCTTTAATCGCGGATTTCTCATCACTTGAGCATCCGTCGTGTGTGCCCAAACACTAGCACCAATACCTAGTTACCTACTAATCAGATGGTACATAACAATGCCGTTGATTTGTTTTATCTGACCTAGGAGCTTACTACATTCGTTGAGTGTGGTCAATAGCACGACGCCGTGGTTGATATTGTTTGGAGTGGTTGTACAGGGAGTGATTTAGTCTAGGGCCGGGCCGGGCCTGGGCAGTAGCCTAGAATGCCACAACTTCATGCCCCCAAAATGCTAAAAACTAGGGCTACTAAAATTTATATAAAACGTCTACATTGGAGTTGAATCCGGAATGGATTCACTCCTGGCTTGTGGATCGGACATCCCTTCACCCCCCAAAGGAGTGTGTTTTTAATCTCAAATTTCCGTTTTGAATAAACAAAGGCAACAGAAAATCGAGAGAGAGTGGCCGTACCTGTTCGATTTAAGATTTCGGGCTGGTTTCTGATTCTGATCGAACAGAAAATTGGCTTCTGTGCATGGTTCCAATCTCTCTCGAAGCGTTCTGGATAAATTTGGAGAATTTGAACAGAGGTAATAACCCTGCCGAGCGGCACCTCAGCCGAAGGACGCTGAGCGGCCAATCTGACCGTTCATCTAGAAATCAAGTCTGGATTGAAAGTAAAATAAGAGTGAAAATTTATTATTCTTAAAATTTAAAATTGTTATTTTCTTCCCTCTTTTTCTTCCAAATCAAAAGGTGAGAAAATTTTTTAGTTTTCCATTCCTTAAGTTCCAAACAAAGTTGTTTGGAATCGAGGGAAAATGATGGAAAGTGGGGGGAAGGAAATAAAAGAGAAAATGGGAAAAAAAATTTACTATTCACAAAATTTGAATTCTTTTATTTTCTCTCCTCTTTTTCTCCAATCTACCATTAGAGGGAAAAATTTAACTTTTCTTTCTTTTCTCTTACTTTTCACAAGTTACAAAGGGAGCCAAAACTTGATACTTGATCCATTCTATTCATTTATTAGTATTGTCAACTATTTAAATTGTATATTGAATTTTTTTTCATGATTCAACCAAAAATTAATCAATGTTTTAAAAGTTGGTAGACGTTAGTAGGGTGGTTGGCCACCTTCGAGTGATTAATCGGTGGATATTAATTAATAATCGATGATTAATCATAAGTCGAACCTAATCGGATAGGCCCCGTCATCGATTAATCATTCCTTATTTTAGAACACTGGAATTAATCTTTATTAACTTTTCAGTCTACATTTTAAGAGGCATTTATTTTTTTAAGTGTTATTAAACGTTGTTATCAAACCTACTTAATCACACTGTTAAAGTCCACGTCCAAAATCAGAAAACGATTAAAACACGAGCCATAGTAACAAATACACCAAAAATCAGTACATGTTACCCCCTAATATATGTAATATATTCAATTACCTATTCGGGTTGTGATTTCTCACTCCATTTTTTTGTAGCCAAACTCTTTTTTTTTTTCCTTCAGTGACGTGAATTTAAAATGTTGTCCTTCCAAATGTGGAAGAGTATACAAATTAAAGATTAATTTTGTCACTTCACAACACACGAGTACCAAAAGAGAGTGCGGTTATATAAAATAAAAAAGAGGAACGTAAATATCAATTACCTAATACAGAATCTTTGCATTTCAGCATTGAACAAAGGAGAGTAACATTGTTCAGTATAGGATTTGTAATTCATTTTGGCTTATGCTAAAAAACACACAAATCAACCATTGAAAAAAGAGTAATTGCTCTTTTAAACTAAAAATACATCTGAACAGAAGATATGAACAAAGTTTCAACTTTTTTATTCACCAATTGCACAAAAAATTAGTTAAAATGCAAAATTGAAACTTGTCATAACAGTGCAACTATTTACTTGAATTTGAGATGATACATTTACAATGCTTCCTGTAACAGATGCCAGCAAAGGATCAGAAATGCTTGTGAGTGACATACATGGTCTTCAGACTGCCTTGATCACGAGGACCATGAAAGAAAGGCTATCTAGAGCTTAATTAAGGGGAGTAACCGAGTAATTAGCACGGCCTACTTATCGCACCTTTGGAATATAGCACAATTCAGCCGATAACGAATTAATGAAAAAGTAGTTTCATAGCATGCCCTAGGTATACACGCGTTGTAAATGAATGACTTATTTTTGGATAGAAATGTATAGAGAAATGTTATCGATACTGACCAATCAATGTTTGTCTATCAGATCCATTGAAAGAAGTTGGAAGCAAGAGAATTATTTCAGTCTTTCCTATCAATTTGGAACGAAGGTGAGCCATCTATATATTGGTAACTTCAATATTTATTTTCCTGTTTTTGCACTTCACGAGAACTTACAGAAAAGACAAAAAGCCATCCAAATTGGTATTCGGCGAAGAAATAAACTTCTCAAATGGCCACATTATACTCTGATTATTCCAGACTCATAGGTTTCCTTCGTCAACTAATGTTGTTGAGCACCAAACAAGGGTACGAACGATTACAATTGTTATAACGACAAAGAAAAACTAAACTGCACAATAGTACGTATTCCCACGGTCAGCTCAAGTTGTTTCTATATGTAACAGTAGTTTACCTGAAAACAAAACCAAGCCATCAGTGAGATTACATGGGATGGGATTGGTTGGGTAGGAGAAATAGAAATTTCAAAGAAACTGTAGCGAAGGGATTTTCATTAATTCATCCATAATTGAGAGGATCTCATCCAGATGAAGTTATCAGAGGAAATTGCCAAAACTTATCGACTGTTTGAGCAACATTGGCCTGTATTGCAAGTTTCAACATACATAAATAAATGCTTTTTCAAAAGGACAAGATATAAAAAGACATGCATAAATAAACATACTTATTGTTCCTTTTAATCGGAGATTGAAAACGTCTTCTCATAGTTTAACAAGGGAAAATGTATAATATTGTACTGTCGAAAATACTTGCAAGAAGAAGATGAAACACCTTTAAGCTGCTTCCAAGGGCACACCAAGGCTAGGGAGAGAGAGAGAGAGAGAGAGAGAGAGAGAGAGAGAGAGAGAGACGCTACGGGATCACCGTCAATAGATGGTCAACAACTGGGTACTATACTTTTGTTGGTAGCAATCTAGTTATCTGGAAGAGCAAGAAACAAGACGGTGAACAACTGGGTACTGTACTTTTGTTGGTAGCAATCTAGTTATCTGGAAGAGCAAGAAACAAACTGTTGTTTCAAGGTCTAGCACAGAAGCAAAATATCGTTGCCACGGCTCATAGTATATGTGAGATTGTATGGTTGAGAGCTTTGCTTGAGGAGTTAGGATTTGATGTTTAGTTACCTGTTCCTATGTATTGTAATAATCAAACAACAATACATATCGCTTCAAATCCAATGTTTCATGAGAAAACCAAACATGTTGAATTAGATTGTCACATTGTTCGAGTAAATATAGATGGTGGTGTGTTGTGATGGTTCCATTCGGTAGTCGTTGAAATTTACCAAACGGCCGTTAAATTCAATTATTTATTAACCGGACTACAACTAAAGATTTGCATAGTATAGCGAAGAAGTCCGAGTCGATCTACAAGGAGCTCGAATATAGCTTGTTCGGATTGTAGATGCAAAGGTTTGTGGCGTTTAGGCGGCCAACTTTTAGTTTTCCTTTGAAAGGTGAGAAAAACTCTAATGAAAAAGATTAGAAAATGAGTTTGGACTAATAATTAAAGGCGGCATGGCAATTGAGTTACTAACGCCTGTAACTTAAGTCATCTAACAATTCTCAACGAAAATACGGTTGAATCGCACGGTATAGGCTATCAACCGGAAGATTTAGCTATAAAAATGGTTAGACTTGATATTGAGTCGGAATAACAAGGTAAACACAAGGCGTGACATCGCTCTCAGAACCATGTGTGCAAGCACACGATCACCATAGATTAACAACACCAAGACTTGAATTCAAACTAAATATCAAGGTCATAAACTAGAAGCATAGTTTGGAAAGCGATCAAGTTCTTTGGTTCTTTTGGCAAACACGAATCGAGACATAGCTCTCGGAACCGTGTGAGCAAGCACATGACCACCGGAGATTAACATCTGTAAGTTTTGTTATATAAAAGGCGAACCCTTCTCATTTTCCAAACCGAACCTCAAGTCATGAGTCGAGAAAGGCAAGATAAACATAAGTTACAAGGTGTTAATCACCCCGATGCCAAGCCTAATCGACTACTCAAACATAATGAAAAGACTAGAAAGCTTGCTAGGAAATGAAAACATGATTAACAGATAAAAACGGAAATAAATTTGATTTATGTGAAGATCCAACTTGTAGCTACAACATTAATACTTGAAAAATTAACAAACAACTTAAACTTACCAAGGTTCTTGAAAGAAATGACTTAAAAACTTGAAAACTTCTTTAATGGAGAAAAAACTAAAGTTAATAAGTGCTAGCTACAACTAAGGGGGAGAGAGAGGGGTATTTATACAACTCAGTTTTTTCTCTCTACAAAATATCCCAGAACTTGCCAAAAGTGGCAAATATTCCATAAATGAAAAGTCCAAAAAACAATAAAAAAATCTGCAGGAGACCAATGTTATCGATACCTATAAAAAAGGTATCGATAACATCACTCAAATATTCTCGCGGAGAAGACTGGTATCGATACTTACACCAAAGGTTATCGATACCCTTAGGTCTGGATAGCTTCTGGACCAAGATGGAGCAAATGGTATCGATACCTTCCTTCATGTTATCGATAACAATCTGCAAAACTACAGATTTCAAGTTGAGGCTTCAGTTTCAGCAAACAGCTCCCAACAACTTCACATCTCCTCAGCATCTTATTTTCATTCTTTAAACTTAAGTAAAGATTATATTTTAAACATTTCTTTTACGTTTTATTTATTTTAATTTGTTTAATGAAAATAAGAAAGTACCCCCCATTTGGAAACAATGGCATTACCAGAATTTCAATATTCTAATTAAATTAAAATGTCAACCCCCCACTTTCAATGTAAAATAGAAAACTGCACGTTTTTTTCTAGAGGAAATAGCTCAAAACATGACCTTACTCTTCAAATAAAACCTTGCAACTTTGTAGTTACTCTTAGAAAAATTCAAGGATCAATTACCGTCATTTTTTATCTCGAAAATCGATACTTTTCCAGAAAGTCATTTTTCCATATTTAGACAGATTTTAAGGGGTTGACAGGGTCTTCGGGTACTTGGAAGCATTTGGGCCATGCGCATGGAGATGCGTCTTGTTTGTACGTTTTACCTGAAAACATTAAAAACACACCTTACATGCAATATTGCTATAAAAGCCACATAAAAGCAAGATAAAACAACATAAAGTGGGACTAGTCGCACCAAATATCTATAATATTGGGTGCTCATCATGTTGGCTACTTCTTTCGTGTCTACAGGAGCTCAAATAACAGATATCTTTACTAAACCGTTGTTTAAACTACGTTTAGAGTTGTTATGTAACAAGTTAGAACTTACCTGTCATAGGCTCCTCAAATCGAGGTCTTGCCTAAGAACAAAATGGGGGCGCCTACCCCTGCGAGAAACCAAGTCAGAAACCAGGCCAGAAACTAGGCTAGAGCCTTACAAAAAGAAAAGTACTCTCAATTTAAGGAATAAATGCTTAATACTCTCAATTTAAGAAAAATAATTTATTAAATAACACACGAATACATTACCCCAAAATGTAGTCAATTTAAGAAAAATAATTTATTAAATAACACATGAACACATTACCTCAAAGCGTAGTCCAGAAAAACACGCGTTTAAAAGAAGTGAGTTTGAAAATCGAGATGGGGTGATGGCAGCAAGAGGAGGTGGAGCCTCAGAGGTGGAGGTGGAGGTGGAGGTGGTGGTGTCTAGAGGAGGTGAAAGACTGCAAAAACATATTTTTGATTAATTGCATAAAAGGACAAGACACAATAGAAGTATAAAAACTAATAACTTTTCCAGATAATAAAAGAAATTGTTAGAATACTATTAGTATGGTAACTTATTATTTGTGTTAACATCACTTAACACCCTGTACACTTTGTTTATTCTACTAAACAACATGGTATCATAGCCTCACCTTAACCCTAATCCTAAACCACCAAATCGAACCGAACCTTATGTCACAATTACTTGGGGGCGGTTATATGAATCATTTTCCTCCATTGAGCTCTGTCAAGGGTCATTTGTTTACACAAATCCATTATATTTATATCTTTGCGCATAATAGCATCTAATGTCAATTTAGGTCTACCCCTCCTCGTAGCATTACTATCCAAAGCTATCATATTCGCTCTCTTAACTACTGTATCTCCTGGTCTATGGTAGACATGTCCAAACCACCTTAGCCTATTTTTCCTCAGCTTCTCCTCTATAGGTGCTACACCTACCATCTCACAAATCGTTTCATTTTTAATCCTGTCTCGTCTAATCTTACCACACATCCACCTCAACATTTTTATTTCCGCTGCACTTATCTTGTTCACTTGTTGTTTTTTAATAGATCAACATTCTGTCCCGTAAAGCATTGCTAGTCTTATGATAGTTTTTCATTCAATTTTGTGGATACCCTCTTGTCACATAGTATACCAGTAGCGTTTCTCCACTTGAGCCACCCTACTTGAATCCTATGGGTCACATCATCAACAATCTTTTCATTTCTACTCATAATTGAGCCTAAATACCTAAAATGATCTCTCTTTGGTATCTCCTGGTCTTGAATCATCACTTTTTTTTCATGCGCACTACTGATACTACTAAACTTGCACACCATATACTCAGTTTTACTCTTACTTATTTGAAAACCCTTTGACTCTAATGCTTCCATCCAAATTTGTAGTTTCGTATTAACACTTCTAATGATTTCATCTACGAGGATAATGTCATTTGTAAACATCATACACTATGGGATATCCTCCTGAAATTATCTAGTCAATTCATCCATAACTAAGGCAAAGAGGTACGGGCTCAAGGCCCTTGATGCAATCCTACACTGATTGAAAATTCACTTGTTTCCTCTACTAATGATCTGATGGTAGTGACGACACCTTCATACATGTCTCTAATCACCTCGATATATCCTTTGGTCACTCCCTTTCTCTTCAGAACCCACTATAAGATGTCTCTAGGCACCCTATCATAAATCTTTTCTAAGTCTATGAAAATCATATTGAGATCTTTCTTCTTTGCTTTGTATTTTTCTACCAATCTCCTTAATAGGTAGTAACTTCCATGGTTGATCTTTCAGGCACAAACCCAAACTATTTCTCTGACACCGTAGTCACCATCCTCAAGCGATACTCAATAACTCTTTTCCACAACTTCATCGTATGACTCATCAATTTAATACCTCCATAGTTATTGCAGTTTTGAATATCCCATTTATTCTTATAGAGAGGTACTAGGGTGCTATTCTCCATTCATCAGGCATCTTTCTAACCATAATAATCTTGTTAAACAATTTCGTCAATCAAGTCACTCCTAGGTCACCTAAACTTTTTCACACTTCAATAGGGATACCATCTGGTCTTAAGGCCTTATCCGGTTTCATCCTTTTCAAATCTTTAAACCTTTAACCACTTTGAACTTTTGTATTCTTCGATAAAATTTATATTCTATATTCTTATCAGGTAGATACACTTCCTCTCCACCAAAGCCTCTTTCATATTTCTCATTTAACAACTTCTCGAAATACGACTTTCATCTATCCCAAATCACCTCATCTTTCACTAACACCACCGAATCAATACCTTTTATATACTTAACTTGAGAAACGTCTCTAGTTTTTCTTTCACGCAGCTTGGCAAATTTATAAATAATTTTTTCTCCATCTTTATTATCGAGTCTAGCGTAAAAATTCTCATAGGCTTTCAACTTAGCATTCCCAACGGCTTTCTTAACTTCCTTACTAGCTTACTTATAACCCTAAAAATTTTTCTCATTTCGGTTCGTTTGCCATTTTTTAAAGCATTCATTCTTGGCCTTTACAATGGTTTTAACCTCGTCATTCGACCACCATGTCTCTTTCCTTAGAAATTGGATCTTTTCCCTTCGACTCCCCAAGAACTTCTTTCGTTATTCTTCTAATACCATCAGCTATGGTATTCCATATATTGTTACTATCTTCTTCTACTCCCCATCGTACTTCTTGAGACATTCTTTCCTTGAATACCTCTAATTTCTCCCCTCCTAGGCCCCACCATTTAGTCTGTGGGCATCTAGTTTTCTTTCTCCTTTTATTATTTCCATTGAGACAAATATCTAACACCAAAAGTCTATGATGTGCCACTAGACACTTTCCGAAAATAACCTTACAATCCTTACATGTCAAGCGGTTTACACCTATAGCAAGAAAATAGTCAATTTAGCTTCTATTGGCTTCGCTCTTAAAGGTAATTAAATGTTCTTCTCGCTTCCTATAGAGAGTATTCCTCACTATAAGGTCAAAAGCTACTGCAAAATCTAAAATCCTCCTACCACCTTTGTTAAGGTCACCAAATCTAAAGCCACCATGCACCTTCTCATACCCTTACTTATGCACTCCCACATGACCATTGAAATCGCCTCCTATAAATAGCTTCTCCCCAAAATATATCTTTTAAACCACGTCATCCATCTACTCCTAGAATTGTTCTTTAGTAAGATCATCCAAGCCTACTTGGGGTGCGTAAGCACTAGTAATATTAACTATACTCCCTCCAATCACAAGCTTAACTAAAATAATCCGATCTTTTTTCCTCGTGACTGTAACTACCGAATCTTTTAGGTGTTTATCTACTACGATACCTAACCCATTTCTATGTATATCCTTATCCGTATAGTAAAACTTATAACCTGTGTTCTCTATCTCCTTAGCTTTCTCCCATACCCACTTAGTCTCTTGAAGACAAGCTATACTAATCCTCCTCCTAAGCATGATGTCAACTAACTCCCTAGTCTTACCTGTTAATTAATGTCCCCTATATTCCAAGTTGCTACATAAATCCTATAATCATGGGCTAGCTTCTTTACCTGCAGTCGTCCAGGCACGCGTAAGAACCCTTGCTCACTTATCACCACACCCGGGCGCCGGTGTGGCGCCCCTTGCTCATTTTTCAAAACATTCGAAGGCAGGCACAACACGCAACACGTCGCTTAAAGGGAACGACCTAGCATTTCTCGTTATCATATTTGAATTAATGTTATAAAGATCTGATGGATTTTTTTATGTGCGGGCTGTCAACTACCTTAAACACAACCTCGTCTAGCCCCTTCTAGTCTTTATTTTCAATCCATTTCGTTTACCTGTACTTGCTTTGTTAAACCGATTAATGAAGTTTCATTTTCATTTAGTCTTGTTACTTTTCTTTCCATTTTCTAACATTAGTTAGGAAATACTAAGTCCTTATCCCGTAAAGGCAAACTATGAATCATCATACGGCCTTACTGCTTAGGTCGTACACACTACACAGTCATACAACGTGAAGTCAAATTTGAGGCATGAAGGCCTTAACACAAACTTAGACTGCAATATGGTCCTGGCACGCTCGCAATAAGCCTAGAATTGTGCACGTCTTGCGATTCATTTATTGTTTTCAGATATAGAACAAATAAAACTATTATTTTGGGACATAAGGAGTGAGAAATTTTGTGTATATTCTACTCGTTAATAGAGGAATAAGTTAAATTAATTCTTGAACACCTTCCATAATTCAACACGTTTAACAATTATAGTAAAGTATGTACCGTAAACTGTTGAGCTCCCCCGATACAAAGAAAGCAAGGGCTGTGCAATCAAGAATGCACAGAACCTCGAACATAGTAAGCAAGGCCATGTAGGTCCAAACCTTTGTCTTGAGAAGGAGATCTATCTTCTTGCCATTCCGGTTCAGTTCACCCTCAGCTCTGGTAAGTTCTTCTCTAGCGAAGGTTCTGAGATTGGTGAGGTGCTTGATTGCGGAAATAGATAACAGGGCAATTATGTGAGGAATACATAGGCATCTGGGAATCCAGGGGCGTACCAACCCATACAGTTCGACAGCCGATTCCTCAACCTTCTTAAACACCTTCGATAATACATGCTCGACTAAAGAGTCCATTTTTAGGCAAAAACAGAAACCTTAGTTTCAATTTCAGATTAACCCTATGTAGTCTTGTTTTTTAGATATATATATATATATATATATATATATATATATATAGAGAGAGAGAGAGAGAGAGAGAGAGAGAGAGAGAGAGAGAGTTACCTGTAGTTAGCTTCTTAAACACCTTCGATGCTACACGTTTGACTAAAGAGTCCATTTTTAGGCAAAAATAGAAACCCTAGTTTCAATTTCAAATTAACCGTACGTAGTCTTGTTTTTTAGAGAGAGTTACTTGTAGGAGATTGGAATTTTGATCGTGCGAGACATTGGAATTTTTATGTGCGACGGTGCGAGAGAGAAATGGATGAGGTCGGGAAGAGAGAGAGGGATGGAAGGGTTTCAGTATTTTTGAAAAATTGAAAATGGAAAATGACCGCATTGACCGACATGCGGTGATGGAGTATTTTAACGGTGAAAGTACATGAAAACCCTCTCAATTATATATTTTTTTCTCACAAAGCCTCATAATGTTTAAAACTGTCCATGCAGACCCCCTCAACTATATGAAATAAAAAATTAGCCAACTCTATTAACAAAATGAGGAAAATTGATGTTTCTACCCCTAAAAGTTGCCCACATTGGCCCCATCATCTATAAAAATTGTCCACGCTGACCTCTTCATTTTAGGGATTGGAACTACCCTCGATTGATTGGGGATCCGATACTGGTTCTTTATACTCCACCATGGTGTGGAGAGTGTGACTGGTTTTGAATCTTTTGTTGGTATTATCTATTGTTTCAAAAGGTACTATATATGGTCATTTCAATGAAGATTCCAATTTGGTGTTCCCCTTTGTTTGAAGCCTTGTAAAGTGATTATTATTGTCCTCACAAAAGTTGATTGGCATTTGTATATGGCACTAAAGGGATTATGTGATGTTCTGTAAGTTAACTAATTTGTTGATTAGTAAAGGAGGAGAGAGTTGGAAAGGAGGAAGGAAGGGTATTCAATTCCATAACAAACTCTCCCATGACATATTTGGGAGAAACTTCATATGTAAGTATAACCAACCTATTGGCTGCATGCCACGTCTTGCGTCTTGTCACGTCTCCTTTCGTGCGGACCAAATCTTATTGGGCCATGTCTCTAAGAGACCTCAAGTAGCGCATAGTTAAGAAGCTCAGCGAAAATACGGCCAACATGAATGAGACGGTGTTAGAGAAAGATCCACCATGAAAGCCTAGAAAGAAGCCATGCGTGGAGTTTGATGGCCGAAGCCTCCATTCTTTCTACAAGTTTTCTTGCAAACAAGTCAATTGCCACTTTCATCATTGAAAATGAGAGAATTTTGAGAAGCTGAGCAAGAAAGACGAGTAATTAAAGGTCAGAGGAGGGGGAAATCGAGGAGTGAGGGAAAAGAGGGAGGGAGGGAAGGGAGAGAGAAATTTGGTATAAAATGGCTAGAACCTATCTCTATATATACTACTCCAGGCTCTAGTACAAAGAAATTTTCATATAAAATAAATTTTGAGGTAATTCTAGAATTACCCAAATTCTCACAAAAAATATAAGATATTTCACAAAGATATTCTAGAGCATCTAGAGTTAGATTTTAGAGTTTTTAAAAATTAGATATTTATATCTTCTTCAATAATTCATTTTGGGTTTTGACAATTAAAGCTTTGTCAATTGGACTTGTTTGGATTTAACTTTCTTATGCAAAAAAATAAATTTAGTTTATGCTTCAACAACGTTAATCATAATAAAAAAATAAAAAAAGTAGTTACGCCTAATAACACTAACAAACTATGCTTACTTTTTTAAATTTAAGATGCAAAATTTCAAGTCTCTCAACTGGAGCCTATTACGTTTAGGCTTTTTGTTCCTTTTGTTACGCAAAGAAAAGTCTAGTAAAACACAATTGAAGTATGATTCTTTCATACAAGCCCTACATTGAGGTTGAATTTATATTAAATGGTTTGAAAGATGCCATAATTAGATCAAACGGCTTAGATAAATGCATTTGGGGTTCCGTTTCCTGAAATAAGGTTTGACTTTTTTCCAATAAATAATCATAGGATATGCATATAAATCATAGGATTTCTATACAAAAAAGACACAGGATGAGATATGTATCGTTCTTCGAGGGTGTCACGACCCAAAACCAACCTTGGAAGTTGTGACTGACCAAGCAGGTGTTAAGTCGCCGAAGGCCTGCTCATATTCATGTTTGGGGATTTCCAGCATCGTTGTCATTTTAAATCATATAAACAAAAGTGTACAGAAACGTAGAATAAATTAATAACATAATCTTAGAGCTTCTAATTAGTATACAAGTATAATAACTACAAACCATTAAGCAACCACGGGCGGCGGTTGCTCCCGCTGGGGTTCTGTTGGGATCCTCGGTGTTTCACCTAATGGCTTGTTGAACTCCCGCGACAGTAGCTGTTGTTGTTTGATCGCCGGTTTGTTTCTCCGTTTGGGTTGGCCAGTGGTGGCATGTGGTGAATGAAGGTTATTGGTTAGCTTTTGAGGTTGGCTGTTGTCTGATCGGTGCAACGTTGGTGGGCAGCAAGGTTGAAGATCTTCAACGTTAGGATTTGTTTTTGGGTTTCTTGGGTCGGGTCTAGCCCATTTTGGTGGGTTAGGTTTCTTTGTTTGTGCTTAATTGTAATATTTGGGCTTTTAAGCTTTCTAATTTTATGGGATTTATTTGTACTCCCTCCGTCCCTTTTTAAGTGTCCTACTTCGTAACTCCAACTTATTAAAAATACATCATCATTACACCTTTCACATCAACTTTTTCCTCCACTTTCCCTACTTACCCATCATCATTACACTTTTATTCACTAACTTTTCAAAATAAAATCAACTTTTAGGGACAAAATAGACAATGCACCAATTTTTACCCCCCTAACTTTACAAAATGGACACTTATTAAGGGACAGCCCAAAATGGAATACTGGACACAAAAAAAAGGACGGAGGGAGTAATATTTAGGCTTTTAGGCCTTTAGGTATTTTGGGTTTTGCCGATAAAAAAAAATGATAGATGTCCACATAGCACCTATGAGCATTGATGAGTCGATGGCACGCTATTTAATTTGACCATGGAAATAATTCACATTATAAAACAATTCAAGAGTAAAGCAACATTCAAGAGATGGAACTTTTCACTTCTCTTTCACTTTTGCACATTCAAGCAATAATTGCATTCAACGGTATTTGTTGCCAATCAATTGGGGAGCGACCCCATTGAAGAGTGTATGATATCAATACCCGGTGATACTTGGTTGCATCTCTAACCTTATTAATTACTTCACATCACTAGATTCTTTACACATCTCCTAGTGCTTGGCTGCATCTCCAACCTTATTACTTCACATTACTAGATTCTTAACACATCCCCTAGTGCTCGGGACATTGTTCGAATGAATCATATTATCACAAGCATGTACCAGTAACAAGTAAAATTCAAGTTTCCAAAACATATTGCCATGGTCTAGCTTCAACGGTATCACATAGGAGTACGATTTATAAACAAGCCATCACATGTATTTTTATTTGACATCAATTAAACCAAGTAAGAAGCTCAAATTCCACACTTTTCAACAAAATCAAATAATGGCATTTCATTCCAAAAATTTAGAAAATACATGTAACTAAGATATGTGCAATTCATCAAAAAATAGTGCCGAGGTTTCGCACGTAGTCGATCACTCCACAATACTGGCACCTAAACACATAATTGTACTAGAGTTAATTAAAGACTCTATACCGGATATTTCCTAGGTTAGCATTTAATTGTATTTTTATCTCACGGAGTTCAATTATGAATTAGTCCATTTAATTTGAGTGGTAATGTTAAGAGTTGGTTTAATTGGCAATCTTTTTTTCATTTTTTTTAAACTTAAACAACTTTGTTTTTGTTGGTAGTTGTATATTTTTTTGAAATTCACTTGCTTGAAATTGATTAGATGTATCCTTTTTGAAGCTTATTTAAAAAATATTTTCCTGAAAAAATTGGGTTCGTTATCGGGTTGGTTAGAAGCAGAGAGGGTAATTCAATTTAGTTGTGCTCAGAACGTGTTGCACTGTGCCTTCAGGCACAAGCTCATCCGCCAGTAGATCAATGTACATATGCTTACACAACTTGTACCCAAACACACACAGTACACCTACAGTGCACGGCTTCCATGGGTTTCTTCCAATTTCAACTAACAACCAAGAACTTCTTGTTAGGTTCCTACTTGTTTTGTTGGATTCTATGAAGCTAAATTACTCGTGTATCATATGTGTGTGTATATATATATATATATATATATAACGGTGGAATCTGATGAAACAGGTGAGGAATCACACTTGGTTCCATTTCCCTAGTGCCACCTGTAATTCTTTTTAGCCCCGCAGCAACATGGGGCGTTACGCATTGGATCATCACATATTCTGTCCGTACGCGTTCGGATTTCAGTTTTCGAAAAACTCAAAAATTCAACATAGACTGATAAAAATATAAGGGTCATCGTGGCGGTGTCTGATTTTTAAGGAAAGATTCCAACGTCTCGTAACTTGTACTGTGTATCAGATGTAACTCAATTGTCTCATAGTCATATTTACAAAACAGTAATTTCAACATAAATACGCTTAGCAAAAATTTCAACGTAAATACCATCGTCTGAGATAAAGAAAAAGAAAAACTAAAATACCACCTGTTTAAAACGAAAACCAAATTACCATATATCCCTGTTGTTTTCAAAGAAGTTGGAGTATATATATCGTATGGGAATAATGATTTCTAATGTGTTTTCTTGAGTTTTATTTAACTACGGCTGTCCACGGTCGGATTTTTTTCGGGGTCGGGTCGGGTTGGACCCGACCCGACTGTAGTCGGATTGATTTCTTCTAGATCTGTGATTGAGTTTGTGATTTCGCACAACCCGACAATCCGCCCGAACTTGACCCGAACAAGTTAAAACTCGGTTCGGTTGGATGTGCTTTATGAGATAACTGGTAGATCAGTACACTGAAACTCTCGCTAATTACCATTGCACGATAAGCATTCACTTGTATTTTGTTGTTTGATTTTAAAGTTACTTAATGGATCGTAACACTAAAATTTTCATTTTTTTATTGGACCATAATTGTGCATTTATAAGAAAATGAATGTTTCAGATTCACAGTGCTGTGTCATTTCCTTTTGGCAAGAGATGCTTTTTAAAATAAACTTTTAGATCTTTAAGTATCTTTTTTAGACATAACGGTCCTAAATCCAAAATGGTTACAACATTTCATATTTGATCACAAATAGTTACTCCCTCTGTCCCTATTTAATAGTCTATCGTTCTATTCTACTCGGATAAAAAATTAGTTAGTATATCGTCAAATTGGTAATGAATTTTATATCTAATATGGATGCTTTTGGATAGATCTCAATTAATTCTATAAGACAGTATTTTTAAAATCGCTAAAATATTATAAATTACAAGATATAATTAATTGAAAAGCGACACAAACTCCTAAAATGGACTATTAAATGGGGATGGAGGGAGCACATCTTATGGTTGGTTATCTCACCCAGTTTTTTTTTTTTTTTTGGTTACAAATTGGGACATGGCATGGTATAATTGGTTAGTTGCCCATGTCTGATCAGATCATGCTATGTTACACATCTCCGGACCATATGCACCCGTAAACCAAACAATTGAGAGGCATAACATTTTTTTACCATTGAGAGGCGTAACAATTGAAGGAAGTGTTTGGTTATATACCTCTCAATAATTTGATTATACGGTGCATATAGCATGAGATTTGTACCATAGTATTTCCCCTCATGGGATCTTGATCCAGAAGATCTTTACCCCCAAGATCTTGTCAACTTTTTTTTAATTGATACTTCCTCCATCCCAATTTACTTATCCTAGTTATATTCTAATTGGATAAAAAAAATTAGTTATATCCTTAAATTGGTAATAAATTTTATATCCAATATGGATCTTGTTTGATAATCTCGATTTGTTCTATAATACAATGTTTTTAAAATCACCTAAAAAATTATAAATTACAAGATATAATCAATTAAAAGTGGTATGAACTCTCAAAAGTGACAATTAAATTAAGATGGATGTTGTACCTTCCAGCTAAGCTAGCCATAGACTATTCTCCAACCTCAACAAGACAACAAAGAACTCTTCTAACTTTAACGTAACAACCCATCCCCCTTGTCTCTCCTATCACAAATCTCCTATATTCTCTCTCTCTCTCTAGATCTCTCTCTCTCTCTCTCTCTCTCTCTCTCTCTCTCTCTCTCTCTCTCTCTCTCCATACATGAAAACAATGGCAACTAGGTTCATATTCTTATGCTTTTCACTCTTCTCTTCTACTACTATCTCCTTTGCCAAAGCAGCACCTAAGTTCCCTTCTTCGATCCTCAGGCCAGAAAAGCTCTCTTTTTCTACCGAAAACGAGCTCTACAAAGCAAAATACTTCACTCAAATGCTTGACCACTTCAACTATCACCCAGAGAGCTACGAGACATTCTAACAAAGATATTTGATCAATGGTTCCTATCGACGTCCGATTATGTTTATTTTTTACATGAATACATTATTATGTTGGGTCTACAAGATGAATGGTTCAAATCAATAATAAATACATGATAAGACCGAAAAAAATGGTGATGGAAAAATGGAATTTTTCACCACCGGTTAAAAGAATTTAATCTCCATACAAAAAGCTTTTCCGGTTTTAATTGGAATTTTCGTAAGGAGGCGGTGCAATAGTGTTCTAGAAATAGTCGAGATAATGAACCGAATACTTGAATTATTATTAAAAAAAACTTTAACGACGCGCGCGTATTTATTCATTGCCTAGGTATTTCTCAGAGGCGGCTGCTTATACCAGGGGAAAAGTTCCGCAAGTTTTCATTCATCCATTCACGAAAGCAATAATGGCGCAAGAGAAGACTACGACATCTGAGGCCATGTTGTTGGAGAAGCTAGAATGGTGCATGGAAGATTTCAAGCGCTGTTCAGAATGGTGCAACGAAGATTTCAACCGCCGTTCAGAATTTATTCTGAAAATCTTCGAACCTAGTTCTTCGCCGTCGCCTGATTATTCTTCATCGTCGTTGGCGCCGTCGCCAGATTATTCTTCATCCTCGTTGGATCTGCGGCTTGAGCTTGTATCGGCTTCGGAGGCTTCTTTTTCTATACCTCGCACCGTTTTTAACATTCTTGTGCCGATTGTGGTGCCGGTGATCCTCTACCCACTTATTACCTACATCTTCAAACATTCTATGCTCATTCTTCAGGTGAATATTAAATTCCCTTCTTTTTTTTCACTCCAGCTGGCTTCTTTTAACTTCCTGCATGCCAATTGTAGCAGGCCGAGCAAAGTGGCTCGAGTTATTTCCGAACGTGATTCAGTATTCTTATCAACTCCAAGTCATCTTTCTCTCAACGTTCGGAACATCAACCGTAGCCGAGGGTCTCGTTAATTATGACTTCCTTAAACGCTCCAGTCCTGGCACCCGCACGAGCGGGAAATGCATTTGGTTGGACAGCCGCCGAGGTCGCACAACACGCTCGGTTCCGAGCGAAGCATAGCCGACGATCCAGCCCGTCTGCGTTAGAGCAGTAGCCGTGGCAACGATGATGGGTGTGACATCATCCAAACGGTTATGAAGATAACGATGGGGGCACGTGAAGATATCAGCTCATCCTGAAAATGGTTACAAAATCCTAAACGTGACATAAGAGTGACATCAGCTCGACGAGCGTTGGTGCAATCTTGGAGACCAAACTAAGAGGTTTTCTATAAATATCCCATTATGCCTACTTGGAAGAGGTATGCACGAAGAAAACCCTAGCCCCTAATTCCTAATTTCTCTCTGCAAGTAAACTGACTCTTGTACCGGAGGGCCATCCCGGAGGACCTCCGGTGTGGCCTTTAGTCGTGCTTCATTTTGCAGGGCAAAGGAGGGAACTAGGAGCGGATCTCGAGCCCACATTCAGAAAATATGAACCACCCTGAACGGAGCCCCCACACCTATATTCATCTCCCAATTAACCACCAGCCCCTTTGGATGGTGACAAATGATGAGAGAGAAGGGAGGGGGAGAAAGTTGATGGATATAGATAGACACCCCCCCAAAAAAAAAAAAAAAAAAAGATTTAGAGAGAGAACTATAGTTTTGGATGTAGAAGGGAGGAAGAATTCCAAGGCAACAGTACATAGATTTATTGTTTCCGTTTCTAGCTTTTATAAATGTATCACTTTTTCTTCTTGATTGATTGTACAATATTTCGTACTCGCGGCTTCTAGTAGTTGTGACAACACTTTACACACATGTTCATTGAGATTTATCGACCTACATTTATGTATGTATCCTCTTTGCTTCGACTACATGATGACCATAACGTATTGAATTGTAGGTTGCTTTCGATCGTGATACCGACAAAATCCAACAAGATCTCGCCTTGATCGATACGAGATCACGGGGAGGATTCTCTATTCCAGGCGAAAAGTTGCATTTCCTTGGTTAAGTATTTTCTCTACATCTTCTATCCATCGGGATTCGCTGAATGATTCCAGGAAGAGCATATAGCTTTATCCTTTTCCCAACATTTTTCTGTTGACTTTCAAAACAGATAAGATTGAAATATTAACTTAGAAGATATTTCTTTTCAATCCTTTTAAGACTAGGGAAAGCCAAGACTTAGTCCGTGGCCGGCATTGATAGCTTTAGTGAGAAAGGAGATGATTGAGAAATTACTAATCGACCTAGTTTTAAGAAGAGAGTACCTCGCAATACATATTTCTTCAATCTTCAGTGAATGGAATTTTTTGAAATACTAGACAAAGAAAGAATGCTGAAAAGGAAGAAGAATGAAATTAGTAAGGGGACTATCATGTGTAGTACCAATTGAGAGAACTATTTAATCAAATTCTTGAAACTATTACACCACCATATATGCAAAGGGTATATTCCTCACATGAACTGGGGTCATGGCCCTCATAGTCCCTTAGTTTTTCCTGCCCTCTACGAAATCACATACCAATTGTGGCTTAAACTTGTCATTATCACGTTTGTGTTTCTTTAACTTTTTTTTTTGGTTTTGATTGAAAAGTTGGTTTTCTATAACCTTAATTTTTCTCACTAGCTTCTGCCCCTGATCTTCGGTTAGGGTTCTTCGCGGACAATTAGTTCAATGGGGTTTGATCCTAGCGCCTTCACCGAGCCTGCACAGTAACGCACAACTAAAGACCACACCTGAGTGACTCCGGGATGGTCCTTCGGTGAGAGAGTAAGAAAAGCATTGGGGTTTTAGTGTAGGGAAGACTATACCTCTCTAGGGTTGATCTTACTATCTTTGTATAGGCCTTCTTTACTTGCTCTCCAAGTACGCACGTGTGCCTTGCACACATCGGCACTTCATCTGATGTAGCCGATAAGGATATCAAACGACCTCAAGTATGAGCTGGCAACCACATGTGCGCTTATGATCATCTCATTACACAACCATCCGAATGACATCACCCACTTGTTACATAACCGTCATGATGATGTCAGCCACCTTACCTTGGATAAGGCGGTTACATGCACATAGAGGGGCTGGCAACGCCCTACTTGGCCGTACCCAGTGGCCATACACTGGGCCGATTCTTGGATGCTTTGGTTCTGTAGCGTGTAGGCCAATAGCCCTCAGCTGGTTGACCGGCACACGGTAGTCTTTCCGGTTGCTAGACCGAGCCCTAAGCTCGTCTCCGATTTGATGATCCCAGACAAGTCCTGGTATCTTGGCTCGACCAAATTCCGAGCACGGCTATACGGTCCGAGTCATAATGTTTGGCCCACTACACTTACCATCTTCCATATCATATGTTTTTTGAAAATTATTTACTTGCAGTCAATATTCATAAACAAAACATGTGACGGAGAGTATTAGGTTCTGTGTGGTATTTTGGTGCACTTATAAGAATTGATAAGTTTTAGATTTTTCCCTGATTAATTGTTTAAATCCTTTGATTGTAGACATAATTTCTTGCATACACGGTTATCAGGGTTATTGTTTTGCTGCCTACTCGAATGTAAGTAAAACTCCTTTCTTCTCTCATCCTATGTTTTTTCATGCTATCTTGGTATAATTGCTATTGCCTAGGAAATTATTTTGATGATGATATAACTTCAAGTTTGTGGTCAGCAACCCGTTTCAACTAAAGAATCTTGTAACTACTTTGTTTGATTTATGAGTTTGTTTTTGGCACGAATCATTACTGCACACCAATCACCAATTACCACTTGCATGTCTCCCAAAATAACTCAAACACAATCGGAATGGATGGTGTTGTGTGAATCAGTCACAATATTGCAGGTAACACTTCGCAAATGTTGTATGGAAATCCAAAACGACGCTTCATTCTTTGCTCCTTGAAAACTCTTCAAAATGGTTTGGAAAACATGCAAGGCTGTCTATATAAGTGGAAAGCTATTTTTTGTGGTTACCCTTTAAATGTATATTGTTGGCGTAAGTGGAGTAAGTTCTCAGAATTATTGGCTATATTGAGAAAAATTGTAATCAAAAGCTAAGAGTCATGCGTGCAATGCACGCGGTTTACAAAAATAGGAGCAAATATGTGACCACAAAGCATATAAAAAGTGGAAATTTAGAATTTAAAAGCTTAAAATGTAAAGTAAAAATTGGGAAGGCAACTTGGGTTGTCAATAGTCCAAATAAGTCCAGAAACTAAAGAATTTGCACTCTTACAATCCGTCACGGAAATGTTAGATCGATATTTTACAAAATTTCAAAACCCAACAAGTTAAAGGGCTGCAAGCCAATAGAGTTTTTGAATATTCAAGCTTGGGTCGGGACATTTACGCTCTGCTTGCGCTTGGCTCTCTAGGTTTGCACCTAGCTTGAGCTCGGCTCGAGTGAAGTCATCTTGTTTGCTTCAACCCCTTCGTCAGGCATGTGGCATCGACCACAATGGTGACTAGCTCTCTGAATATTCAAGCTCAGGTCGCTACATTAACACTTTACTTGAGCTTTGCTCTAGCTCGATTCGATCCAAAATTGCTGGGTTTGCACCAAGCTTGAGCTCGGCTCGAGTGGAGTTAACTTGTTAGCTTCAGCCCCTTTGTCAGGCATGTGGCATAGACCATGATGGTGACTAGCTCTCTCTGAGTTCCCGTAGTTATACTATATTTTACACTTGTATATGTATGAGAGTGCAACGTCAGAAGAATGATTCAAATGCTTTGATTCTCCTTTTTCTCATAAAATTGCTTGGCTTCTTCGCACCTTCTTTTTAATCAAAACGCAACCCATGGCAACCTCCTCTCAAATTTCTCTACAAACAAGTTTTCCCATCATCCATTACTTTTACTGAAACATCAAACTTGAACTTATTTCCACCCACAAATTCTCGCACATAAACCCTTTTTTTTTTTCTCGGCAAAAGAGAATTTATTAAACTCGAAAGCTTACATCGAGAGGAAATGCTGGGAAGCAAACTAACTCAACACAGCGAAAAGAAAAACAAAGTAACACTTATCCAGCAGGAGATTGGAAGAGGGCTAGCTCCTCAAGGATTACAATTTTAACAAACGAATACCATCTAAGAAACCCTTTGAACTCCTCAATCGAATACACCTTAATCTCATATTTAACCTTCATCCACATGGCCACCCTGTACTTAATTAAATCCACTACCTCCTCTGAGCTGATCGTCATGCTATGAAATATAAGCTTATTCCTCATAATCCAAATTGACCAGATTGTCGCATAGAAACAAGCTTCCCAAATGTGTTTTTCTAAGTTGCGGAAACTAGAATCAAACCACCAACTCGCCATTCTGGCTATTGAGGACGGACAAACCCAGAAGAAATGCCACCAATCCAGAATTTGAGACCATACAGACCAAGAGAACTTACAGTGGAGGAATAAATGATTAGGCGATTCCTTATGTAGCGAGCACAACGGGCAAGACTGATCGGTCAGTACAATGTTCTTGCTAAGTAGAACCGACCTCATGGCCACCCTTTCCTGAATAACCATCCAAGCCAAAATTTCCACCTTAGGGGGGCATAAATTCTTCCAAACCGAACCTAGGAATAAGTTCTGATCCAGAGATAACGACTCCCACTGTTCGTACACTGACCTTATCGAAAACCTCTTGTCCTCCGTCCACTTCCATAGCAAAGAATCAGGCTTGGACGGATCCATTGCATAGGATTGCAATCTTTGTATCAAAACCCCCAGTTGTTGATTCTCCCTATCTCGTAGCCTTCTTTTAAAATTCAGCCCCTAATTTCCATTCTCCAGCCCTCCCCAAATGTTGTTAATCACCTCATCTTTTTGAGAGGATAACATGAACAATCTTGGGAACTCCTCTTTGAGAGAATACGGTCCTAACCAATTGTGGATCCAAAAGTAAGTATATATTGTTGCCCGAATAAACTTTGATTTTGAAACCCTCTTTCACAATTCCACCAACATCCGAACTAGGATCACCCACCGCACATATATCTTTCCAAACAGTTGAAGCGGAGCCTCTCGTTGGGTATTCCGGAAGCCAACTCCTCTGATCCAATTTGTATTTCGACCTCACCACCTTCACCCACAAAGATTCATTGTCATTGCTAAACCTCCACCACCATTTAGCAAGCAAAGCTAAATTTTGTTGTAGTAGCCTTCTCACCCCTAAACCCCCAGCTTCCTTTTTCTTTGTTATACTCTCCCATTTTATCAGATGTAATCTCTTCTTGTCGATTGTGTCCCCCTTCTTGTCGATTGTGTCCCCCCAAAAGAATTGTCGTTGCAGCTTCTCCAATTTTTTCGCCACTGCCACCGGCATCCTAAAGATTGACATAAAGTAAACAGGCAAATTGGACAAATTGGAATTAAGCTGGTTTAGTCTACCTCCGGTCGACATGAATCTACTCCTCCAAATACTCAACTTCTTTTGAGAGCACTCAATAACTGGGTCCCATGTTTTGATATTCCTTGGGTTAGCTCCCAAAGGCAGATCAAGGTATTTAATGGGCAATTTTTCAACTTTACATCCCATCGCTTGGGCAAGAGCAGACACATCTAATTTGCGTACTTTGATACCACAGAGAGAGCTCTTCGAGAAATGAATCAATAAACCCTTGTTCACATATACGTGAGATGAATCAAGAAACTGCTTACAGGTATGGCTTGACCACCTTGGCAATAAGTATCTCGCCCGTTCGGAAACAATGTAGTGGAAAATGTTTGCTTGTAGTCCGGGTGTTATGGGGTTGTATCCATCTACCTTTAGTGTTAAGAATCTTTATTTGCGATTACAAGGGGAAACAAATTGTCTACATATGTTACATGGATCATTCATTTTGGCTCAAGTACCCGTGTCGATATGTCCGACACCCCTATCCATTTTAACATTCGGATCGATCCTCTTATGGCTATAATATTTATAGAAAAAGAATATCAAATTAGCTAGGAAAACGATATTTTGAGTATTTCACATGGACAAAAAATAGCAAAAACATAATTTTCTTAATCTCTTCTTGTTTAAATACGTCCCTGCGTATAATTTACAATACATAATTTGGAAAAATTATGCAATATGCAGTATATACTACAACCAAGTGTTCATGACGTGTTCCCGTACCCATATCCAATTTGGGGATACATATTCTACTATTTATGTGTACGAAGGTCCGACGCTTGGATTTGCACCCGTACATGATACTCGCACCCGAGTCCAGTAACATCTGTCTATGCATGTTTCGTTAAGAATAAAGTTTTGAATGTCACTTAGTATAAGAAGTATGTTCAAAATGATTTTATTTGTATGGCTCCCCAGGAAATGTAATCCTCGTCCAGTCCCTACATTTAGCTAGGAAAATATTGAAATTCAAAAAATGCAACATGGTTTAACATGAAATCTTGCAGTTTACAAGAAAAATGCATTAAATAAGTTTCTAGATGTAAGAAAAAGAACTTACAATGAGATATTTCTTATCACATGTAGGTCCAGTACCATCTAGTTTCTTTCCCGCAATTTACCTCGGGCAAGGGGACTTAATATCTTCCTTTGCTCGCCATATGCATTATCCAAAGATTTCCTCCAATTAAGGAAACCCCACGTTGTGTTTACCTAAAAGGAGAGAGCGTGAAGCATTACAGCAAAATGTAGGGACCGAACGAGGATTACATTTCCTGGGAGCCATATATACCAAGAACATCATTTTAACCATACTTTTTGGTCTAAACCTAGAGATGGCAATTTCTTTGATTTTATGTAGTCAAGTCGCTTGGCACACACAATGCTTGGAACCATGGCTATCTTTGTGTTCAATAAAATGCTTAAACGAGTTTTCTTCCATTTCCAAAACCTCATTTTATGAGTTAAACGTGATTTTCATGGCTAAATCCTCTGAGTGAGATCGAACAACTTTGGGTCCCACTTGATTAATCTAATAGAAGCATTGAATGGCTTAAATTGTTGGTGGATTGAATCCCCTAGGTCTTGCCGCTTTTAATCTTAGTTCAAACTTCATTTTCAATCAAAATTTGGAGGTAGAGAGAATTCCACCGTCAAATTAAAACCAAAAGTTAGCTGTCTTAGCACCAAAAACCTTGCTTAAGGAAAACCTCCGACCTAGCTACAACCGTGCTCCCTATGAATTCAATCCCGGACTTCCGGGCATTATGTTGCAATTGACCTAACCCTACGGTTGGGGCATTCTATACTACGATGCACTTTAGTCCAACAAGTACATGTGGATGCTCCCCATGCATGGCTAGAGGCATCGCCACACAGTTTGGAGGCATTTTTAAAGGAGTGCGCAGCGTGTTTATGGGACTTCATTGTATGCTCATTTATTGTGACACTTCCATGGCTAGAGGGTTGTCGCGTCTCGAATTTTCCGCTGCGGCGTTCCCCGGGAGAAACGGCAGAAGAGAATACTTGACTTTATGCGACGATTTGTACAAATGAATTTGACAGTTGTGACTTATTTAAAAATTAGAGTTGGCCACTTGACAAAGAGTTTAGGTGTATTAAGTCACCTCTAAAAATATTTCCGAAAAGATATCTTTAGAAAAACATTTGTTTGGAAAATTTATTTTTGTCTGTGAATGACTCCTTTTGAGTTAAAGTCTACGAAATCAGAGATGGGTCATGGGATTTATTGTTATTAGTGAGGAAGGTGTTAGACACCCACATCGCCCAATCGATACTTATTTTTCAAAATTAACCATTTGTAAAATTTATCCCTGGCTGAGAAAAAAATCTAAAATAGCATTCGTGCCACATTTTCATTCTTATTATCTAAGTTCAAAATTCATTTCTTGAACTTGTTAATGAAAGATGCGCGAGGGCACAAATCTCATTTTTTATACCAACAGTGGCTTACTAACTTCGACGACCATCAGGACCCATAATTCAATGAAAATAAACTTCAAAATGGAAACTTATAATAACCGTTTTGTGAAAAACTTTAATACTTAAAACCGATTTGGCCGGATTGAATCGATTAATGAAAGACGCACGTGAGTATGAATCTCATTTTAGATATCAAAAGTGGCTTACTGACTTCGACGGCCGTCGGGATCCTCAATTCAATGCAAATAAACTTTGAAATGGGAGTTTATAATAATCATTTGTGAAAAAACCTTAAAATTCAAAATGCATTAAATTGATTAATGAAAGGCACACGTGAGTACGAATCTCATTTTAGATACCAGCCGGATTACTAACTTCAACAGCCATCGGGATCCTCAATTCAATGCAAATAAATCTTGAAATGAGAATAAAGATACAACATAGATAATTTCTTTTGAAAAGTAAACAAGGTTCACACAGTCCACACAAACTAAAGACAAGGTTCAGCTTAACAAAACCATAAACCGAAATAGCGAACAAATTAACTATCGATTGACTAAAAAAAAAAAAACCCCAACAAATTCACTAAAAGAATCCCTCGCCCTTTTTTGTCACACTCTCTCATAAAAGAATCCCTCTCCAAATTCTGTCGCAACAATTAATTTATAGCCACACATTTACACACACACAAATACACAAACTCACTCATACTAGGTTTAGTGTGTGTGGAGCCCCCTATTGAATGTGAATGAGTTTGTGTATTTGTATGTGTGATTGTAGAAGCGTTGAAAAAAGGAATGATTTCCACCGTATGTGCGTGTGCGATTCAGAGACCTATCGACCGAACCCCAATCTGATGTAGACCTTCCCCTTTTATAGGCATACTGTTTACACCATATTTCACCGCCTGTCGATGATCGACCGAAAGGTGGCAATTATGAGAATGCTTCCTATTTTATTATTATTAAGTATTCGTATTAATATTAGAACTAATATTAGTATTCCTTTTATTATTATTTGCATGCAGGACACTTGGCTTGCTCCTACACATGTGGAAGTTAAAAGGACACTTGTCATGCTCCTACACATTTGAAGGGAAGTGGGAAGTTATTTTGACAAGTGGAAGCAAAAGATTGAATGAAGACTAGTGGAGAAGTTAGGAAGTTATTTCCTACGTTTGTTGTTTTCTATAAATAGTCTTTTAAGACTTCATTGTAATTCCTCTCCAACAAATCAAAGTCTATCTTTATTTGTCTTAATTTTTGGCACTACTAACCCATTCGGGTTATAATTAGGAGTAGGAGTAGAATTTCATATTCTAAGCTTAACTTAGGATCTTCGATGTGTCGCTCACGGCGATGGATCAATCCTTGAAGATTAATGGAAGTCTCTTCCATTTGTCTTCAATTTCGTTCTTAATCTCACATTTGACTCGACTACCATTTCTCTTCCGGTGAAGTCCTGAAATACGGCGTGGAACCACGGATCCGTCTTGTGAAGACATAGCCGCATTCGCCCTTATTTTTGTTGTTGGCATTGTTTCCCGAAATCTCTGTCGATTTCGATCAAGGAAAAAATTGGTAAACAATTTTGGCGCTAGAAGGAGGGCAACATTACTAAATCGGAAGTAATGGCAAAGATTAAATGTGAAAATGCAAGCCTTGCATGTAAGGCTTGAACAATTTGCAGAAATGAAATAATGGCCATTTATTGGCCAACTTTGGAATCATTCTGGGCGACAGAAAGTGAAACGGCCAATTAATGGCCAACTGGCCAAAATCAGAGGGTTCATAAGAAACCAATTTATGTGTTTAAAGAATGTCATCCAATAGGAAGATTAACCATTATTAAGTGGGACAATCTGTGGATTTTTGGCATCAATTAATTACATAGAAGACCAATCCTTCATGCCATTTTTCGTGGGTGTTAGAAGATTATTCACGGTCTTCAAGTGCTTAACTATGAAAGTGACCATTATTTATCATAGGCTACGGAAAAATTTGAATTGCTTTACTGGTATTGTATCCCTCTCATCCAGAATTTCATAAGGATGAAAAGCATGTTTTTCAAATTACGGAATTGGAAATGACCCTCTTTCCGACAATGGATTTGGGGGGCAAAAATTCATTTTCAAAAGAGCCAAATCATATGAAGTAAATGGCTTTGGCGTTGAAACTCAAAAGGAGTTGTGTCATGAGAATAATTTGATTGAAAAACCTTGCAAGGGTTTGACCATTTATTTGTGCAAAGAAGCCATTAATTCACTGGCTACCTCTTGGAATAATTCTCAGTGGTTTATATCAAATGGGAAACAAAATTGTTTCTCAATCTTGTATTAAAGGTTTGGACGATGTCCTTGCCTCGGGTAAAATGATTCGACTGGGGAACTGTAAAGCCATGACAGTAGTTTTGAAGGTTTTGCCTTTAACCGAAAACCACAAGAATGGTTTTTATGGAGGAAACACGGCGCCAACAAATTTGGTGGGCAAATATAGAATGAGAAATAATCCTCCCTTCAATGATGAATTTGGGGGGCAGAAATTCATCTTTGGATATATGGCAACGATTGGATTGGTTGCTTGGTCTAGTCGATTTTGAACACTTTGCAGTCGATAATGGACATGCAGAGACTTGTAATTTTGGGCGCCACCTGTGTTCCTAAAGGCCTTCATAGTTTATGATTTTCAACTGTTTTAAAAAGAGGCCATGGTTCATCGTTGGCGACTGGAAAATTTTCAAAGGTCTTGTTGGCATCTATGTCTCCTTCATCCAGATTTTAGTAAGGATGATTGAAATGAGAATTAGGGCCTCTTTTGATATCGAGTTTGCAAGGGGGGCAAACTCATCTTTAGAAGAGCCAATTAGGGGCTCGAAAATTTGAAACTCAAGCAAGTCGAATCATGAAAATAGTCATTCGACTAGAGTTTTTCAATTTAGACCATAGATGGTCGACGTAGAAAATGATCCTCCCATTCCTCCGTACTGGTTAAGAAGAGTAATGGTGAAAATTTAACCATGGAGAATGTTTTCAGCCAAACATGGCTATAAATACTCTGCGTATTGATTTCTGTCGATCAATATACATTTTTGGAGGACACGGAAAATTAGTTTTTGATGGAGTTGGCTAATAGATGTTGGTATTTGGTATTAATGCATATATATAGTAGCCAACGTGTGAAGCCAAATGATGCCTATTAATTGGCTGTTGTTTGTGACTTTAAAGTTCATTATTGTGGGGATTAGGCAAGGCTCATGGCATATGCGTAGTGCTCTGATCGACTAACCATGTTTTGACGTTCCCGGTTTCCTTCCTGTAGGAATCAAAGCCTAAGGGAAACTAATCGACTGAGGCATGCCACCATTCGACGGTGGTTATTAAGCCTTGAAGGCTTTATGGTACCAGTCGAAAAATGAAAAGATTGGTGTAAAATTTATCAAAAACTCTTCGAAAGTTGGGGGCATAAATGTTTTCACTGTAAAAGGTTATTACTTGCTTTTGGCCCTTACTCTTGTTTCAACTTTGTTTTCCGAAATCTCGGATGAATTCGATAGAGGGAATGTTTGTCGTTTGCTACGAGCGTGTTTTGGCCTTTTCTTTATTGAAAGAATCTCAACTCCCATAATTTGATCAAGGGGAATGTTTGTCGTTTGCTACGCGCGTGTTTTGGCCTTTTCTTTATCAAATGTTGGGGGAGAAATTAAGTAAACAAATGCTTGTGCTTGATTAAGGCTCATGGCATAAATCCTTTTATCGATATGCCATTCGTAGAGTTTTGATATATAGGCCTTTATTCGATAGGCCACGTATGTCCAACATGATCTGTTTCTGGTATCAATTGATTGCCCAATTGAGTTGGAGGGCATAAATGTTTACACCATAAAGAGTTATTACCCGTCGATATCGACAGAGGGGTGATTTAAAACTAGTGAAATTATTCACTTGGGTTACGTTAGCTCTTCACCCAAATGAATAAGGGGGGCATTGTTTACACCATATTTCACCGCCTGTCGATGATCGACCGAAAGGTGGCAATTATGAGAATGCTTCCTATTTTATTATTATTAAGTATTCGTATTAATATTAGAACTAATATTAGTATTCCTTTTATTATTATTTGCATGCAGGACACTTGGCTTGCTCCTACACATGTGGAAGTTAAAAAGACACTTGTCATGCTCCTACACATTTGAAGGGAAGTGGGAAGTTATTTTGACAAGTGAAAGCAAAAGATTGAATGAAGACTAGTGGAGAAGTTAGGAAGTTATTTCCTACGTTTGTTGTTTTCTATAAATAGTCTTTTAAGACTTCATTGTAATTCCTCTCCAACAAATCAAAGTCTATCTTTATTTGTCTTAATTTTTGGCATTACTAACCCATTCGGGTTATAATTAGGAGTAGGAGTAGAATTTCATATTCTAAGCTTAACTTAGGATCTTCGATGTGTCGCTCACGGCGATAAATCAATCGTTGAAGATTGATGGAAGTCTCTTCTATTTGTCTTCAATTTCGTTCTTAATCTCACATTTGACTCGACTGCCATTTCTCTTCCGGTGAAGTCCTGAAATACGGCGTGGAACCACGGATCCGTCTTGTGGAGACATGGCCGCATTCGCCCTTATTTTTGTTGTTGGCTTTGTTTCCCAAAATCTCCGTCGATTTCGATTGAGGAAATATTGGTAAACACATACAAGCATTGCATCGCATCTATAGATGAGGCACACTTGTCCTTGCGTCCTGTAGCAGGCCGAAATAATGGTTCATGTCCATGCTGAGCGTATATCGAGCCTCCCACGAACGATCTCTGTTGGTTTGAACCTAATCAATGGTTCAGCTCGGTCTATACCGACGCTCGGCAGAACCTCCCTAGAAGTCAGAAGGAGCAGTCAGCCAAGCATGCTGACCCTTTGATAGTCGGACTCCACGTTCGGCCTTGAACGGAGGTGGGGACCATGCTACCAGCTCACCCACGTGGGAACAACCGTAGCCATGATGACGTCCGTGGACTCAAATTATGTTTATCTTTAATTCGAATCTTAAGGCTTCCGATCTATTTTCAAGTTCCAAGAAATGTAATCTTAAGTGATTAACTTCTTCTTTTGTAAGGCTCAAATTATGTTTTATCTTTAATTCGAATCTTAAGACTTCCGGTGTTAAACTCTGTTTTGAAGAATAATTACACTAAAATTATTTTAAAATTTATTAAATCAATTAAAAATGATTTAATTAACGTTTCCAAAAATCGAGGCGTTACACATACCAGCATTGCATCCTATACTCATGAACCCTTTTAAGTAAAGGAACGTACCCTTTAAGTATAGGAAAAGAACATCATCGTAAAAATGTAAGAAGGGCCAATGGGTATCCCAAAGTCCAAAGCTCATTTTGTGAGGATAACCCATAAATTGATTTTGATCCAACATTTATACAGATTCCTCTATCTCCAAGTACAAAGGAGCTATTTTCATTGAAGTCTCATTTAACTGTATTGCCCAATGCTATAAAATTCTATTTTGTGTTGGCGTAGTAATAACATATATTCATGGGCAACCAAACGAACTTTATGTAGAAAACCAAACATCATAATTGATTTACCGATCAGAATGTAGAATTAAACCAAACATAATGTAGAATTAAACCAAACATCATAATTGATTTACCAATCAGAATGTCTAAACCAAACATCAATTATGATTTTGTGCTGACATATAACATTCCGTTCATAATAAACACTGAGCTGTGTAGATATACCAATAAGAGGGATTGCCAAAACGACCTAATTTGGTACCCCACAAGGTGATGCAATATTCAATGGTGATGCACACACGTTTGATTTCTTGAAGGGTTCCAACCTAAAATCAATTGACAGTAGGTGGACTAACCTCTAAAATAACCAAGCTTTGGTAGCTTAGATGAATGATGTGGGATTAAGTCCAACACTTCTCCTCACGAGCAGCCCGAATGCATGTGGATGTACGAATTAAGGAAACCAGGAGATTTGACTCGGGCGACCCCTTGCGTGCATGATGAGGTGAGGCGATTGACTCGAGCGATGGAGACTTTACCATATGAGGTGAGGTCAACTAAGATCTAACTCTGATACCATATATATCAGATTTTTTGGAGAGTTCCAATGTAAAACCAATTGGCAATAGGCAGAGTAACCTTTAAAATACATTAACCAAGTTCAAATTTAGGTGGTTTAGATGAGTGATGCGAGATTAAGTCTAACAACACATCAATGAAACATGGTGCCATTAGCATGAAACAGAAGGGGGAAAAAGATCAAGAAATGATAATTCCTCTAAAATTGAAGAGGTGCACGTGCCTGTCCTAGTCCTCAATTAGATATGGCATTGCAAGAAACTAGAGACGTAAAGGTCAATTATTAGGTACGTGCCAAGTGACATTGTCACGTGATACTGATCGCAAATAAAAGATCGTCATTGTATAATATGAGCCACTCGTTTCTCTCAATCAGCAAACAAAAGTAAATGATAATAAACCAATCGGAAGATTTGTCGCCACTTAAGTGATTGAAAGTACTTCACAGGCAACGCTAAGTAGTACCCTTGAACCGCTGAATATATAAATTAATCTGACATAAAAGGGCTGGATTGCTTATTAGTACTATATAAAATCCAGATAAATAGAGAATCGTACTGGCCTGTATGATTAAATAACATTAAGAGCAAATCTCGTCTGTTTTATCCTCGCCTCAGAAGAAGTTCAGCCCGCACTAACCGCTGACCTGACATTACTTTTTTTATTCGTTAAACTTAACCTATTCTGTCACATGGAATTTTCACTCGGAGTGATTATTTCGTGTTTTCAGCGCTACAGTTTCTACCATTACACATTCACATGGAGTCATTACATTTAGTCCTTGCCCCACGTGAATATGGGGTGACAAAGGCTTTAGAATCACCTCGTGGCTGTGCTTCAAGAGCGATTACTCCCTTCTTTCATTTTTAACTACTATCTCACTTCGTATATCTAACTTTTTATGGAGATGTCTTTGTTACTACTCCTACATTTCAGTTTTAACTTTTTATAATTACCCTCTATGAAAACATCATTACACTTTTATTCACTAATTTTTTAAAATGAAATATTTTAATAAGGGAAAAATAAAAGTGCACCAACTTTTTTAAAATGAGCAATTATTTAAGGAACAACTTAAAATGAAAATACTGGACTTTAAAAAAAAATGAACGGAGGGAGTAATAATTCTCCAATGAGAAGTGGCCTTTGAAGGGGAACAATGGCCAAAACAAAAGTTTGGATCAACTTCGAAAGTTTCTCACCCTTTCCTTGGGGGAGAAATTTGTTCAATTTATAATTATTGAACTATGGAACTAAAACCCAGATATTCAATAAGAACAACCCTTGGCTCAAAAAAACAAAAAAAGGATAGCGGTGTACGGAATTAATTTAAAACCTTCACAAGAATAACCATAAAATTAGCCTTACTGTTAGGACTTGTGACTAATACATGAGAGGTACTGAGAAGTTTTACAATAAGGGCCAATTGCGAACATAGTGGAGTGGAGCAAAGCGGAACGGAACGGAACGGAGCGAAACTCCTAAAATGGACTATTAAATTAATGGATCTTTAAGTATCTTTTTCAGATATAACAGTCCTAAATCCAATATGGTAACAACATTTCATATTTAATCACAAATAGGTACTCCTTTCGTCCCTATTTAATAGTTCCTCGTTTTATTCTAATCGAATAAAAAATTAGTTAGTATATCGTCAAAATTGGTAATGAATTTTATATCTAATATGGATGTTAAATAGATCTCAATTAGTCTTATAAGACAGTGTTTTTAAAATCGGTAAAACATTATAAATTATAAGATATAAACAATTAAAAAATAACACGAAACTCCTAAAATGAACTATTAAATGGAAACGGAGCTGATCCTGATCCAGAAGATCTTTACCCCCAAGATCTTGTCAACTTTTTTTAATTGATACCTTCCAGCTAAGCTAGCGATAGACTATTCTCCATCCTCAACAAGGCAACAAAGAACTCTTCTAACTTTAACTTAACAACCCACCCCCCTTGTCTCTCCTTTTATAAATCTCCTAGACTCTCTCTCTCTCTCTCTCTCTCTCTCTCTCTCTCTCTCTCTCCATACATGAAAACAATGGCAACTAGGCTCATATTCTTATGCTTTTCACTCTTCTCTTCTACTACTATCTCCTTTGCCAAAGCCACGCCTAAGTTCCCTTCTTCGATCCTCAGGCCAGAAAAGCTCTCTCTTTCCACTGAAAACGAGCTCTACAAAGCAAAATACTTCACTCAAACACTTGACCACTTCAACTATCACCCGGAGAGCTACGAGACATTCCAACAAAGATATTTGATCAATGACACCTCTTGGGGTGGTGCTGAGAAAAATGCTCCCATTTTCCTGTACACCGGAAACGAAGGCAATATCGAGTGGTTCGCCCAAAATACCGGTTTCATGTACGAGATTGCCCCTCGTTTCGAAGCTCTCATTGTCTTCATTGAGGTAATTTATTTTACTTAATTCTTTCATTTCTCATAAAAAAATTTTTTATGTACACTCATATACTACAGGGATCACATTTTGACACCTCTCAGATTGCTATATATCAAATCTTTTGCGGTTAGTCCATACAAGATATTGTCTTTAAATGGAACCCCTACTAGTGAACGACGGGATTGGTAGTCCCGCAAGATTAGACATCGAGGACCTTAATCGTTTGATATGTACGTCCACAGCATACTCATTGTAGGTGCACATGCACTTTCTTGTATGATGTAATGTCTCAACTACCATTTGAAACCAAGTAACTTAATTCATATTTCGTTTTTCAGTAAAACCAAGCAAGTATAGTAAAGAAAGGATCACGCTCTACATAGGAGTAAGTTTTAACCTACCAAATTCCAAAACTAAATGATGATGGTGTAATCTCAAAAATATTTCCACAAAATATATACTTCTTTCGTCCCTAAATAAGTGTCCGGCGCGCAAAACTAGATCTTCAAAAAGATGCATTTGTTTTGTTAAAAAAAATCAATTTTTTTAAAAAATCAATAGATAGCAATGAATTCTATTAGATTGTGAAAAAAAATTAAATTTTTTAATAAAAAATATGCACATTTTGTAAAGTTTAGTTTTGCGGACCGGACACTTATTTAAGGACGGAGGGAGTACTATATATTGCTATGGAATTTCAGTACCCAAAAGAATAAGCATTTTCCATAAAGTGTAATGCTATGCTCGCATGATTTTCGTACTAAACTTTTACGGTAAGGTGCGGCCACTCATTGCCATTTTATTTCAAATCAAGGCACAAATCACTGTAGTTCATAAATTTCAAAATGTACGTCACCGTCACATTATTCTGGAGGAATGTATTGTGTACTATTCGCGGGTATTTTCTTTCTCAAGAGAGGGTTGATTAATTGTTTGCTTTTTACAGTTTAAATTATGACATTAATTTGTTGAATATTGCAGCACAGGTTTTATGGAGAATCCATCCCTTTTGGGGGTGACAAAAAAGTAGCCTATAAGAATACAAGTACACTTGGATACTTGAGCTCAACCCAGGCATTGGCAGATTATGCAACTCTGATAATTGATTTGAAGAAGAATTTGTCAGCACCTGACTCTCCTGTCGTAGTGTTTGGAGGTTCCTATGGGGGAAGTCAGTATTTTTTCTTTTTGGGGAAAATATTCCATCTCTCTTCTTGTCTCATTAAAAATATTTAATTTTCGTCTTTCTTGTGTGAAATTTTAAGTCCGGCCGCCAACAAATTTCGCATTTCTTAGATAAAAATAAATAAATAAAATGGAGATGAGTGGCAACAAATTTGAATCATTAATTCAAGTCACTTTTTATTCTTCCAATTTGTTTTTTATATGTGTCTTTGGAAATTACTAGGGTACAAGTAAGTTTAAATTTGAGTGGTTGGATATGGGTTGGAATTTTGATTGGATTTGGTGGTATTTTCAGTGCTGGCAGCATGGTTTAGGTTGAAATACCCACATGTTACCATTGGGGCTTTGGCATCTTCTTCACCAATCCTCAATTTTGAGAGTATTACCTCAGCTTATAGCTTCAACAACATCATCACTCAAGACTTCAGGGTCTCTCTCTCTCTCTCTCTCTCTCTTCCTTCTTTTTTTTCTCACCCACTTCCTCTTTTTTTTGAAAGGCTCATACACCCACATATGAATATGGATTTTTTGATAACTCGAGTATCTGGACAACTTACTACATATGCATATGTATACTAAAGTGCTATGGAATTGAAAAAATGTATCTTAATTTTATTCCGAACACAATAATAAGTGGATCATATATTTTTTTTTATCGGCAATAAAGATTTTATTGAAACTTGACAAAAGGTACATCGAGGAAAAGCCAGATACAATACCCAAAGAAAGGGCAAAGTAGGAGGCAAAAGGGAAAAGAACTAATTATTTTACTTCATTATGACTCACAACACTACAATTGGAATCTACACGTTAAATTTATTTATTTATTTTTGAATATTTTCACTTTCAGAGTATACAAATTAATTAGTATGATATACTCATGTTCTCTTTTTATGTCTCTATTTGTCCAAGATTTAGACAGCACACTAGAGTTGAGGTTTAGGATAAGGTTGTTTGTCTATGGTCCAAAACATCCATTATTAAACAGACGACAAGTTAGTCTCCGATCTGTTGGTCTCCAAGAATCTCTTTACAGGCTAATAGGAACCAATCAATAATTCAAGAAGTATTAATCGCATAAGCTGGCCTGGACACTTAAGTTATCAAAAAATTATTTACATAAATTAAGTTCATTGGTTTTTTTTTTTTTTTGTTCAAAAGGAAATTGAAAATTTAGTTCATAGTTTTGGCTTCTTGCCAACCGTGGCTTTTGTTATTCTCTCCCTTTGGGTCCTTGCGGCATATGATTGTCGGAGTTTGGAGTAGCCTCTTTGTGGGTTTGCTTGTCCCGGCTTGATGCTTTGTGTTAAGGATCTTTTTAATCTTTATAATTTATTTTCAAAGATCAATAAAATTCTTTTTGACGGTTCAAAAAAAAAAATGCAGCTTTTGTTTGCAATTGAAGAGGCAGAATAATATAATTGCTTTAATTTTCCCATGTTGAAAATCAGAGTGAGAGTGAGAACTGCTACAAAGTGATCAAAGGGTCATGGCAGCAAATTGAAGACACTGCGAACCAGCCCGGGGGACTTGACCTGCTCCGAAAATCATTCAGAATTTGCAAGTAAGAACTTTTATTTTCTTTTTATCGGCGCGGCCGCCGTGATCGTCCTGCCGATCGAATAGATGGGTACGTAGATATATTTGATAAATTTTCGTTCCATTTTTCCTCAGCAATTCTAGCGTTGCGGGCTCTTTGGCGGGTTGGCTTGAAACAGCATTTATTTACACTTCCATGACGGATTATCCTACGCCTTCCAATTTTCTCAATCCTTTACCGGCTTACCCAGTGAAACAGGTACTGGTGTTCAGACCAGCTTACATGCGCGCAACTCAATTAATTCCCTCTCCAATCCAGTCAAAAGCAGGTCATCCATGCCGGGACTAAAAAATTTACAAAAAAATTATTTTCTTGCAACCAGATCCAAGAATTTGTAATGTACATCCACATTCTAGAATCCAAATATTAGCTCCCAAACACTCTTTCTATACGAGCCTTTCATTCAGAATATTTGACAAATCTTTCGGGACCATAAAATTCCTCTTTTTGTGTCAGCATTGAAAAAGAAGAAAGCGATAAGTTTTTAACCCGTTAAGCAGTCCATATTTTTTTGGCCCCAAAACCGGCTAGGGTGGATAAAATGGAGAGGGGGATGAGCTCATCCGGGTGCGAATTGCCCAGCCGTACCTGTCCCATCAAGGCTTCGTCCGGGCTGATGAACTCATACCCCTTTCTAATCCAACATCCAATCGAGGCTTCATTTCGTCCATCCGTTATGCAGATGTGCAAGGCAATTGATGATCCAACGGGAGGCAATGACACATTTGCCAAGTTAAACGGTGCGGCTAACATCTACTACAACTACAGCGGCGATGCCACGTGTTTCGATCTCGACGACAATTCTGATCCCCACGGTCTTAGCGGGTGGACCTGGCAGGTACCAGAATATTTTCCCCCTACCCCGGTCATTTTTTTCTCCTTCTCATAACTCCAATCCATGCATGCTTTTGACTATGAAAAATCAAAAGTTTTTTCTGTGACCACAAAACCAAAAGGCCCCATAACCTTCACTAGAAGAATAGCCCTGTCCTCCTGGATTAAGACTTGAGAGCTAGCCAATCAAGTTATAGTCGAAAAATTCCAAAATTAAATTCATGAGAAAAGATAGAAAGGTAAAGTAGTACTCAAAGTGGACAAAATTTGGACTCATGGTGTAATAATTCACATAAACAAGCTTGAAAGCATCTTTGAAACACATCGCAAACTAGTAAAATTCGTGAGATCGAAAAATCGATAGCACGATCGAGCGCAGCGGAGTAACCGAGAGAGCTAGGGAGTTGATTATTCAGTGTTCCAAGAGCACCGCCATGTGGTGATCCAGTGATCTCACCACCGCACATTCGAGTAGAGCCCTCCTGGGCCCGCGTGGAAGTTTGGTGACGAAGGTTCAAGAAAAACTATAGTAATTTCTCGTTGTGTGGGGTCACAAACGTCCCAAAACAAGCTAGATTTGAATGACTCAAAGTTGGGGCCATGAGACGAGAATAAAGTTAGTGAAACAACTTTAAGAGTGTTGCTACAGATACATACATACATACATACATTCATGTATGTACATACACTGCGTACATACCCATTTTGGACCCGTCTCAAGTCCTAAAAAAAAGGGTCTGATTAATTGCAGGCTTGTACTGAAATGGTAATGCCAACTGATGGCAACAACAAGGAGAGTATATTCCCAGCCTCAGAGTGGGACTACAATGATCGAGCCAGCTTTTGCAAAGAATACTTCAACGTTGAGCCCAGGCCCACTTGGATTACCACCGAGTTCGGCGGCCATGTAACTATCTACTTTCTCTCACTTACACTACCACTACTTGCATACATCTTATCCATATTCATAGACAGAAAAAAAAAAATCCATTTTTTATATGCTGTGTACAATGAAAAAAGTATATCAAGGAAGAATTATAGAGCAGAAGGTTTCGACAACGCATACACGAGTTCATCGACACTGGAAGATCAATTTTTGTTTTTTGTTTTAAAATGGTACAGGACATTAGTAGAGTCTTGAAACGCTTTGGGAGCAATATTATTTTCTTCAATGGTTTAAGAGACCCTTGGAGTGGTGGAGGGTACGATCCTCTCTCTCTCTCTCTCTCTCTCTCTCTCTCTCTCTCTCTCTCTCTCTCTCTCTCTCTCTCTCTCTCTCTCTCCCCGTGTGTTAATGATGTTGAGTGACTTTTTTGTTATGTGTGTGGCAGGGTGCTAAAGAATATATCCGAAAGCATAATCGCCATAACAGCGAAAGAAGGTCAGTAACATGGGAGTAGATAATTTAAAACGACAATGCATTTAAAAGAGATGACAAAACAAATAGATTAGGGTACACATTAGTACAGTTTTGGCTTTTTGGCTCGAAAATGATTAAAAAACTGCTTCAAAATTTCGACATTCGTAACAATTTTCATGCGAAAATTTCACGGATCCCTTACGCGCGCTTCTCTGTCTTGCATAATATACCAACAATAGGGGCACATCATGTGGACCTGAGGTTCTCAACAAGTGAAGATCCAGGATGGCTCAAAGATGTGAGGAGAAGAGAGGTCAATATCATAACCGAGTGGCTCTCTCAATACTACCACAGCTTGACTCCTAATTAATTACCATTAGATCCTTTTAGTATTTCTACATTTCTTAGATGCAAATTCCAGAATACCTGTATTTTACTTGATCAATTAAGTTCCATTTATGCAACGAGGGGAAAAAATCCCGTTCTCTCAACTTTATATTACTACGACAACTGTTTCTGTTGAGTCAACTTTGATTAAGGGAAAAAAAAGCCTGTTCTCTCAACTTTATATTACCATGACAGAAACTTTTGTTGAATCAACTTGATTGAGGGGAAAAAAGCTCTTTCTCTCAACTTTATATTACCACGACAATAGTTTTTTGTTGAGTCAACTTGATTGGCTATTTGCCCTTCTTCTTTTTTTTTTTGAAAAGGATAAAAAGATTTAAAAAATAAATAAATTCTTGACTGTAAGTAACATTATTGATATTTTACTACTATATTAATCCATTGAAAACCTTGTTCATCAGTTTTTTTTAGAGCATGACGTGTCATTTTCGATTATAATATTGTGAATTTTTTTTAATGTACAAGTTTATTGTTTGTACTGCATTAGGCTATCAATCATGGAAAAGTGCCATGCAGGCCCGTGGACTGTAAATAGGCTCAAGTATTCACTGAGGCCGCTTGGCCCAACTATATTAGGAAGGCCCGTGAATTGTAAACACGCCCATGTAAACTAAGATGACAATGCGAGCGGCTGCCAAATACTCCCTCCCGTCCTTATTTAATTGTCCACTACGGTTTTGCATGTATTTTAACGGCTTATATCTCTTGCCGTATATTGCTAAAAATATGCGATATAGATCTTATTTGATAGATTTCAATTTTTTCTATAAGACAATATTGATTTAAAAAACATAAAACATAATATATGTCGAGAGATATACCCCGTTAAAAACGCATGTAAAACCGTAGTGGACAATTAAATAGAGATGGAGGGAGTATTATTTTGACAGAGTCTTAGATTCTAACTTTTAAAAATTAGTTTAGAATGGTTGCCAAAAATTCTACATAAAGATTTTTAGAATTTAAAAATTCTGAGAACCTAAAGATCAAAGGAAAGAAATTCTCAAAATTTCAAAGTTAGATTTGGGTAGCTTTTGTGATTCTGCAACACAAATTCTCGAAAAAGGAACGATGCCCCGAAATGTCTAAATTTTTAACTTTATCCTATAGCACGAGTCTAAGTTCGTAAATTAATAGTACTATTAGGAGGCGTTTTCACTAATTAACAAGTTATGGATCACAACTTTTTGATTTTGTCTTTATTCAAAAAAATTTACGTTTTTAATTTTGTGCCAAACTTTTACTCCTATGTATTATGGATTTGTCTGTGAGAATCCCAAATCCCACATCGGAAAGATGTGAATAGCCAAGTTGTATACATGTAAATGCCCATCAGTTACAGTATAACTTGAGATTAACATTTTGAGTCACGTGGTTAGGCGAAGAGTTAGAAAGTCAGCTGGGGCGGGTCATTACATTGTCTCGACGAGAGGAATTGAAAAAGTAAAAAATTATGATATTTACACAAGTATTTTGATAAATATTCAAGAAAAACCCAAAAAAATCAAGTTTTTTGGCTTTTTCTTGGCGCGAAGCTAACAGACGTGAAATTTTAATTTTTAATAAGGACAGAATGAAAAAATTGTGGTCCACAACTTGTTAATTAGTTGAAACGCCCCGTTTTGCCAAGGAAAATTGAATATGATGCAGGAAGTCTTAGGCCCCGTTTTGCTAAGTTCCAAATTGAGGGATTGTGCCACGCAGTCCTGTGCTGTGCAGCGTGCTATGCGGGGCAAATCGCCGCCACTCCGGTTTTGGTCTGATAATCGGAAACGTTCACTTCGTAGAGCTCGTCGAGTAGAACAAGCGTACCTAAAATCAGTTTGATCGGATATCATTAAGTGCCTCATTTGAACATTATTATCTTGAAATTATTAAGTGTACCAAAAAACAGTGGATTTTAATTTAGTGTTTCGGATCCATTCATTTCAAGATAATAATATTCGGATTAGGCACTTAATGATATTCGATCGAGCTGATTTTTGGTAAACTTGTTCTACTCGACGAGCTCTACGAACTGAACATTTTCGATCATCGGAGCGAGACCGGAGCGGTGGTGATTTGCCCCGCACAGCACGCTGCGCTGCACGGGGCTGCGCAACACAGTCCCTCAGTCCTCTGCTAAGAGAAATTTTGAATTAAAGGTAATATATTGTGAGAGAATAATCTGTCTTGTAAAACGAAAAAAAATACTTAAAAAATAAAAATCTTAGCAAAACGGGGCCTAATCTCATCATTTAATTCAAAGGCCACTATGATAGAGAAGAAAAGGTCAAATCTATAATTATAACAAAAAATATTTTTTAAAACTGATTGTTCCTAGTTCCATTTTAACAAATTTAGTCCCTTAAATAGTACAGTATTTCGACCACCCCGCTGGGGTCTCCTTCGTACCACATATTTCCATTTACTACACCGGTCTTCAATGAATTCGATACTTTTAGAACCAGATGGCTAAGAAAGGGAGCTCCAATTTAACTTGCACTTCGATAGGGTCCTGGTGAAAGAGCGCACGATGTGGTGACAGATCAATATTTCTTTCCCGACAAGGTCATCTATGACTTGATCCGAACATTCTGGGTTGGATTGGTTCTCCCAGTCGATTGGGAGTCACTACGCTGGTTCAATCCAACTCACCTTTTTACTTCCGGAAAAAAATAAATAAAATAAAACCCACTAATGGTGGATTTGGACAAAGATTTTCAAACACTTTGGACTGACATAGTGGTCCAAAAAAACTACTAACAAGGAACTCACAAGTTTCAACATTACTTTTTGGTTACAATTGAAGCATGTTTTTGTTCCCTTTTTTTTTGGTCGGTTTACAAACAAGTACAGGAGTAATGAGATGTGGCCATCTTCAGCATCTTTCCACTTCAAAGTTAGGCCAAGAATTAGGACAGGTCGGTCCATTATTCAAATTGGCAAGGTGGGCTTTCGTCAAATATTTATCTTCCACTTTTGAAAGTCCAATATTGCATGCAATTTTGACTTTCCGAATTCCCCAAAATATATGGCTCCATCCCAAATATCTCCATGAATACATGATTGGGGCTGGAAAATGACGCACAAGGCTAGCTGAAACCGATTGACAGGCTCAGCTTAATTGGATCGATCAGAGCAGACAGTGATATTATGGGTAATTAAGCACTTTACCCCTAATATTATTGGCTGTTACGTTACTTACGTACCGGTTTTTGCCCCTTTCGATACATGTATCGACCTATCAGTTTTCGATTCGTGAACCGGTACACAATGGCTACGTATGGTCGATAGTACTCCACCGTTGCCGCTAATTTAGGCACTTTACAATAATTTTTTCCGGTCAAAAGTTGTTTCTATATGAAAACTCACAAATGCTACAATCGATTCCCGCTACGTTCCGTTTAATACTTTCGGTACCGTTACACTGCAACCCCAACCATTACATGTCCCGATGATGTTATTATTCAAGAACTTGCATGAATCAAACCGGGACTCGTCACCTAGGTGCACTTGACACGGCAGTTGAAATACAAGTTCATCTACTTAGTGAACAAAACTCATTAACTCCTGTCCGATAACAGAGTCATGCATCTAATGAAAAATGGACCCGTTCTGGATTCTAACTAACTGATCATCATAAAGTGAGTTACGTTCACTTATCTATCCATTGGCTCCGTTCCGTTAAGAAAAATAAGTAATTATTTTTTGAATTAAATATAACGTATTGCGAGAGAATGACATGTCTCGTGAAACGAAAAATAAGTACTTAAAAAGTCAGAACCTTGGGGGAAAGGGCCGGGCCTCAGGCTAAAACTCTATTTTCTAGTAAGAGCATCTCCAATCCAATACTCTATTTAAGAGTATCAAAATAGTCTATTTTATTCATAAAGTGATTTTAGAGGAAATGACTATTCATATTTACTCCAACTACAAATCCTCTATTTATTCATAAAGTGATTTTAGAGGAGATCCTCCATATTTTCTCCCATCCTCTAAATATGGAGGATCAAAATCTCATCCTCTCAAATAGAAGAGGCTTGAGAGGATGGATTGGAGAAGTTCTATATTCTCAAATGGAGGAATAGAACATGGATTAGAGATGCTCTAATAGGCATGTTGAGGATGGAGGGAGCAGCAGGGCATTAGTTCATTACTTTACTTCCCAACCTATTGATAGTGATGTATGCTACTAGTATCAGACTAGCTTCATTTTCTTGATTCAACAGAGATACTGATATCTTCTGCTAGGCCTGTCAATGGACCGGATTCGATTCGAAAAATCCGATCCGGATCCGGATCCGAATCCGATAACATCGATCCGATAATCCGATAATCCGGATCCGGTAATTCAATACGGATCCGGATCCGGATCGGATTAAATCCGTTATCAATCCGAATCCGAACTTTATTTTTTTAAAAAATTTTAATTTTTTTTAAAAAAATAGTAAAATTTTTATTTTGAAAAAAAAAATGTTTAAGAAGTTGTATTTTTATTTTTATTTTTTATTTTTTATTTTTTAATTTTTTTTTCTGAAAATAATTTTTTTTTGAAAAAAAAAATTGTATTTTTTTGAAAAAAATATTTTTTTTTGGCTAAAATTTTTTAAGTAAAAAAAGTTTCTGGATCGGATTCGGATTTTCGGATCGGATCCGGATTTTTCGGATTCAGATCCGGATTCTCACTATCGGATTTGAGTCTTATCGGATCCGGATCGGATTGTGTCTTATCGGATCCGGATCTGTCGGATCCGGATCGGATCCGGCCCATTGACAGGCCTATCTTCTGCTGAATCATTTTCTTTCAAACTGGAGTATTCAATTTGCACTTACTTTTTTTTCCCTTATTTTCTCTCTAGAGAAACTCCAAACCCTAGCTGTGAGGCAGTTTGTCTAGACACGAGTACAATATAGTACATAGAAAAGTTTTTGGCATCGTATCTTTATTTTGCTCACCCGTCTGTTTCACGCTTGTACTCCAACCTTACGAAGTAACTAACAAATTAAAGACATGTTACGATTTAAATGCCTAGTCCCTTTCCGGTACGTACGACTCTGATTTTCTATCTCGCCAATGTATAGGGGCGTAACTGCATCGTAATCGTGAAAAAAAATCGTTACGTATCGGTTCACGTTACGTAACGGCCGCCGATTTTAATTAAAAACTGAATATATAAATTTTGAGACTCCAAAACGAACAAGGCAGACTCCAAAACGAACAAGGCCAACATACGAGGCAGTTTTAGACCTAACATACGAGTAGAGTTCCAACTGGCCCTCCTCTTTTTCCAGTCCACTTCTGAATGGTGATAGGGACAGTATATATATGCTAGAATTGAAGGTACCAAAAGTTGGGGGAAAACAAGAAGGTCAGCAGAGGCTGTACCTGGAGTATTTTTGAAACACCTCTCTTTACTCTTTTTTTAGGCCAAACTCTTTCATCATTTTCATGGTTCTGGAAGTATAATTGCATACAAGTACGTCCTCAAGAGTGTCTGCTGTAGAAACTAAAATTCATGCGGATTTCACGAATAGCTAGCGATGAGCGCGTAGGCATAAATTTAGCAGAAAAGCTACGTGCACAGCAAGCTGTGCACAGAGCCCATTTTCTCCCGCCTCGGGTCGTATAAAGATGATCTGAGCCGGCCTAAATTCTGAAGTGATTTTGGGTGTTTTGTCAATGCCTCTAACGATATCGAACGAAGCTCATTTTTTACAGGGACCTTAAACGACATATTTTGAACAAAATGAGCGGCTCCGATCATCTTTGTGCGACCCGAGGCGGGAGAAAATAGGCTCTGTGCACAGCTCTAAATTTAGACCTCGTTGCGGGACCACTGGCCGGGTGACATTTCAGACTGTCTCGTTCACGGTATTTTTCTTTCAGGCAGATAAAGATTGAAAAGTACTACTACGCTACCATTCACCACTTTCGTTTTCCATCGCATGATATTCACGCGCGACTCTGTTTTTCCATCATATAAGACGGATCACCTAACGACGTACGTCACTAGAAGATTTAAAATTGTAAACGAAATGGGAATCTTTCACGTAACGAAATGGAAGTGAAACCACAAACTCAATTGGTTCGTTTTCCTTCAGCATTTGCATCATGGTCCTTCCACCTCCACGGGCAAAAAATTGGACCACCCTAGCTAATTGAACCTTTTGCATGATATGCTACTGATGGTCCCATGTCTAAACGGCACTCCACTACAACTGCTACCCAATGCCAAAAAGTCCAACAGCATCACCTGCCACGTGGCATCAACCCAATTTTTTTTTTTTGAACGGGCATCAACCCAGTTGCCTGCCTCTTTTGTTGCACATGCACACCCAAGAAAAGATTTTGGAGAGATCTTTTTTGCAGGGCCACGGTAATAATGAATACTCCAGCATGTATTGGAAATTAGTTCCCGTCCAGTTAAAGTTATTATTTTTTAAGTATTTATTTTTTGTTTTACGAGACAAATCACTTTTTAACAATGATTATTGTAATTTACTTTTTTAAATTTCATGTACTCTAAAATTTGTCTTTTAATGTACTTTAGAATTTGGGTTATCGATCCATAAATTTAAGAATTAAAATATATAGTTCTAGAATGATTCGGAGAATCAGACGTTCCCGGACTAGCATACAGGGGGACTAGCTAGGGGAGGGAGGGATTGAGGAGGTGCTCTCGATCTGATGGGGCCCATCTGTGGAAGTCCATGCACGCCTACTGATCATGCAAGTGTGGGGGATTTTGATTTCGATTTTCAACGCGCGCGCGCACAAAAAAAAAAAAGGAAGAAAAACCTAGGGACCATTTTAGAGAGAGCTAGCCGGGCCGACAGCCTCAAAAAGAGGAGACGTGGCTTCTTATATATACTAATATATACTAGTTGTAAACATGTAATCCTCTCTCTCTCTCTCTCTCTCTAGATAGTAGTAATTGATACATGTAGTTGCGTACATCTATACAGTATAAAACTACTGGAATTTTATTGGAACTCCAAGGCCAAATTAACCCCGAGGGTGGCCTGGTAGTCAAGAGATTTAGAGGTTCGCTCCTCTTTAAGGTTTTACGTCCAAAACGTTTCAAGTCCTGTCAACACGTTTGGATTAGTTAATACGAATTTTGCTCTGGCTTTAATTAGGTTTCTGCGCGCAAATGAACTGTAGGATTGGACTTTCAAAATTAATCGAGGTGTGTGCGTAAACTGGTGAGATACTTGAGTTATAAATAGTAAAAAACTTATAAATATGTATGACAACATTTGGATTGTGGTGAGCTGTTGCTTGTACGTTCTTGCCTTGGGAAATTGATGTTTTGGTGCAATTTGGTGGTTAATTTATTGGATGGATTGGCTGTTAGCCCCTCTTCAGTCCATGTGTTTTCGAAATTCGTTTGTAATCGTATATATAGACCTAAGTGGTCCTTTTATTTTAATTTCTCTCTCTTTTTTTTCCCCTAAAGTGGTCCTTTTTTCCCATGCTTCATCTCGTGTGTGCATATGTATATATGTTTCTATACATACATGTTCGCAGTGTATAAAAAAAAGACAAACCCAGTGCACGAGGATATTATTTGCCGACAACCTTCTAGTGGCCTATGCTTGTGACATAAGTGGTTTAAAACCTCCTGATGGGGTGTTTCTGGTAGTGAAAAATTTATAGATTTTTATTTGTGATTGAAAATTTGCTATGTGTTTCCGGTAGTGAATAAGTTGTTGAGAAATGTCAAGTTGTTTCCGTCCCGCTAATAAGTGCCCTTGGGGCATTAGTTTAACCCCTAATAAATGCAACAATTTTATATTTACAATAGCCTACATTAATTGTTTTGTAATCAACAACAACCAATAGTTTAGGGGAGCTAAACAACATGCTTGTGCAAAGAAAACTCTTTCTTGTAATTTTTCCGGTCTGTGGACAACTACCTTGCCCCCATGGGTTCCTTTCTCTTTGATGTTTAGGCGTTTTTCCGCCTCTCAGATTAATAAAATCTTCTCTCTTTTGTCAACAAAAAAAAAAAAACATTAATTGCATCGATGATGGACCATAATGTTTCCCAATAGTACCCTCTACTCAGATGCAATTAATTGACCATTTGATATTATCCAATAGTACCCACTACTCAAACGAAATTTATATTCTTACATTATTCTAAGATAAAAAAAAAACGATACATAAATAGGAAAGAATAAAATCTCTAGTCACAAAAAATGGGATGACAACTACCCCTATCCTCCTCCTCAACCTTACTAAAACTTAATGAGGTCAACAATTAAACCTCATAAAAAACAATTCTTTTGCACAATTGGCTGTCTAATATCCTAGACTCTTGTTCTTCGTCGTTCTTCCTAAAATTTTGAATAGGTATTTTTTCAGCATTTTAATTTATAAAAAAATATTATTTAACTTTTTGTCTTAATTTATCCGATTAATCATTCGTCTCGACGTGAAATAAAATAAAGTATAAAAATATAGATAATAATTAATGTAAGACGATACATAAACAAAACTATCAAATGCTAGCTAGTATTTTGTTCGTCTTCAGTGAACTTTTTTTGTTTTTAATAACCTTTTACTTTTTAGACTTCTCTTGTTGAAACGGATGATTAGTCAAAAATATATATAACATGAAAGTAATAAAAATTCAAAAAAAAAACCAACAAAAATACCAAAAAAGGTACCAAAAACTTAGGGATTTGACATGATAAATATATTATTATATCTCATATAAAGTAATAAAGCTAACATAAACCTTGACTTTAATTTTTAAAACCAGAAAACAACTAATAAAAAACAACGGTAGATTTGGCATAATAAATATTTGGTGCTGCTACATTTTAGTACTAATAGTTGAGACCCCTCGTTTACCAAATCTACAGTATTAACTAACCTTTGAAATAAAAGGTTGTTTGCTATTCTTATAACAATTAATGCACTATAACTTGTGCCCCAGGGGCATTAATTAGCATTTGCCTAATTGTAATTCTTGTTGTTGGGTCAGTTCATATAGAGTTTTTGGCCCGATTTTAATCAGATCTTCTCTAGTGATCATCTGGATTTTAGCTCCCGAATGTTTAGTCAAGTTGTGAGGAAAAAACTTTACAATTTTTTGGTGCATTAATTTCTTTGGAGAAAGAATAATTATTGCCTATTTTCTCCCAATTCAACGTCTCTCGGGGCTGATTTTGTTTTCCTTCAAAAAAATTTCCAAAAAGAGATATATAATCAAGCTCAAGCGTAATTGCTTCTATTCACTTGCGTCAAGCTCAAGGCAATACTTGACATAATTGATCCATCAGTCAAGTAGATGCATATACTCCTCCTTCTCTCTCTAAAATTAAAACTCTCCTCCTTCTCTCTAAAATTTCAATAGCCACGTAGGGTTTCAGCCGGGGGCAGCGGCGCTCCTCCTCCTTCCCCGGGCATCTTTGTATGCTTAAATACAAAGTACAATGAGCTGGACATTAGCACTACACCATCGATCCATGCAAGGAGCATAACCCAAACATAGATGGGACATACCCCTAACAAAAATGAAAGAGAAAGCAGTCTAAAACCGAGAAAGTAGCAAGATGCCAACAAAAAACAAAACACAAGCAAAACACCGGAGGCATCAACTCAATGACGCAAATCACCCAGAAACCTTCTTGCATGAACACACCCAAAAGCTCCATAATGTAGGATGTGATCGCAACTTAATAATCTACATGAAAAGCATCATATTCTGCCATCTCCTTGACATCAATTTAGGTATTTCTGAAGTCCAAATCCATGCTGAGTGGCCGGTCCAGCCGTTCATCTCGGCACGGATGACTCGGATTCAATCTGAGCGCATACGAACCTTCCATTGCTCAGTTAAGATCCGGCCGCTCTATCTGCACCACTCTACAAGAAAATGCTTGGTAGCTATCTTCCCTTCCCCAAATCCATATCATGTCATAGTCTAACTAAAATTCAAATCTCGTAAAATAATCATGGGGAGGGGTAAGGTATTCAAGTCCAAAAGAGTACAAGTAAAGAAAGGTCATCTTGGCATGACTAGATTAATTAGGGGCCGGATCCAGTCCATTTGCTCCGGACCAGTTTGGTCCATTTGGACGGCTCAAATTTAAAGAAGTGTTTTTATAATAAAAAAAATCAAAAATACTTTCTTTAAATCTAAGCCGTCCAAAATACTTTAGGACTACTCGGATACACTCAAATGGACTGAATTGGTCAGGAGCAAATGGACTGGATCCGAGCCCGATTAATTAATCAGCCCCACCCTAAAGTTAAAAGTCCAATTAAAGTTAAAAGTCCAATAAAACGGCTCCCATACAGCTCGCCAGACGTATATTATATGAAGGATTTCTAGGTGCGGTCCGTGTCAAAGACTTGTAATCCTCAAATATGGTCCCCCGCCCACATTCGGATTAGCCTAACAGAAAGAAAATATTTTTCACCAATCGTTTCCCTTCAGGAGGTTTTTTATTTTATTTTATCATCCATTTCGAAGGTTGATTTTTTATTTATTGGCTGTCCGGCCACAAAGCTTAAAGAAAAAGACTTTTCCAAATTTTCAAAGTGAGAAGACAAGGAGGGATAAGGTTTTTTTTTGGAAGTTCAAGGGAGAGAAGAAAGTTATTGAGTTCTAGAAAGTTCTAGGGACAGACCCTAGAGATCGTTGGGATGACCGTCACTCCTGCAGTGATATTTTAAGTCCTGCGGGAATTATCATCTGCTGGGAATAAATCCGATCCGTTCACCAAATTTTGTGTTTAAACGATAACAATATGAATTTGATCCAATTTTCTTGTTCAATTTGGCCAAGAAAATGACTTGAAAATCAATCTTGTCTTAGTGCTATGTGTGTTGGTCATTAGAACGCTTGTGGGTTATACATTTATATATACCTTCCAATAATAAGATAATGAAGTTGATCATAACCTTCACTTTACGTACATATATAGAATGATATCTCATATTTCTATGGTATCACTAGGTTCATTCACTTTGTATTTCCATCATCAAATTTTGACGAGATTTATGTGAAAAATGAATAGATAAAGTAATAACTATATTTTCGCCCATGGGTACTTTCACATAATTGACAAAAAAAAAAGAAGGGAAAATGACGGCCAATGACGTGTTTTGATAATTAATATCTGCCAAGGACATTTTCAGTATTAACAAATGTTCTTAATTTGTCCTTGGCGAGTATTAATTATCAAAACACATCCTGGGCCGTCATTTTCCCAAAAAAAATTCAAAAAATTCACACACAGAGACAAGCAATGTAGCATCAACAGTACCACCCAGCAAACACAAATTAAAGAAATCTAAACAAGTTTTCAACTTAATTGATTCTAATCCCAAGACAAGCATATATAGTAATTAAATTTCCAACTAACTACTACTAATTAAGAAGTTCCTCTCTCTCTCTCTCTCTCTCTCTCTCTCTCTCTCTCTCTCTCTCTAAAATAAATAATACAATTAATTAATTATCATGGCCTGACTTTAATTTCCCTTATTTTATGGTCTACTTTTTCAATGAATCACATATGTACAGATGAAACATGTCACTATTACCCATATGATCGGATGGATCATCGGAAACATAAATAGATTCCAGATTATAGGAATAAACTATGCAATAATCATGATTAACCTAATACAAATGCAGATTGCGTATCAAACTTGTGGATTTTGGTTCATTGTTCGTGGTCTAATTAAGGTACACGTTTGGGATTCTATATATGCAGTACTGATGATACCATCTCAAGTGTGCTGCTGATGTAATTAAACCAAAAATATTACTCCAACTGGTTGGAATTATTAAAGCAAAATGCTCCTGATGATGCAATGGACATATATATATAAGTTGGATCGCTTTTCCACTTATTCTCTTAAAATCAATTGGTGTTAGGAAAGCTAGGCTTTAATTAAATCTTTTTCGGCAATATTTGACATCGCAACTGCAAATCGATTTTTAGAGTGCGCGGTCGCAAGGGAGTTGCAATTGTTTAACCAAATCCACAGAGGCACTCAAGTTCAACGAGATGCATTCCAGGGAAAGATATTTTTACGGTAAAACTAGATTGGTTTGATTTGTTTTACGACTATATCATGCCGATCCGAGCAATTAATGAAGCTCTTGTTTTTTTGTTTTTTCAAATTTTAGAGGTACTTTCATTGATACAAAAATTATACATCAGAAACGGGTAGCCACTTCCAATGAGAGAGGAAAGCAATCACAAAAGAGGCCTAAACTGATCACAAACGAAACATTTAAAACCTCACACGGAAAGACTCGTTGCCAAACTTGAAAAGCCATCAAAACGACGTAGAATACCGACTAGACAGGACTGTCTCCGAACAATGAAGCTTGTTCGACTCGTAGTAGACTAAAATCACTCTATGGAGATTGAATTGGATAATAAGCTAGTCAAACATAAGACACACACACACATAGAAAACTTGCTAATTTTAATTACTATATATGCTTTTCTGAAAGCCTATACCTATAAATATTATATTCACATAATATTGTATATAACCGATAAATATGAACTTTCGTGGGACGTTCTCACAGCTAGATTGGTCTCTTAGAAACCAGGTGGGTTTCACTTGGGAATTGGAAAAACTCCAGATATGGTAATATTAAATCTTTTTATTATTATAATATAATAATACGACTAACTCTCTAGTCATCACTTTCCACAATTATCTCATGTGGTTGTCTTCTTCCCCCAGCATGTGGAAAGAAAAATTCTGGACTTTATCGACCAACTTGTGATAGACTCACAATAAATATATTATCTTTTAAATTCGTATCTTGAATACTCAAATTTAGTAGCCAGTAATTAAATGGTAGGTTCCCTAAATATGTATTTTTTTTCCTCGGCAAACGAAACATTTTATAAATCTCCAAAGGGGTGCGTCGAGAAGAAAAGCAATAGAGCGACAAGTGCTTGGTTGCAAAAAAGAAAATGGAAAAAAAAAAACATCCAACCAATAGTTGGATAGAACGCCTCAATACTAGATTACAATCTCAATTTTCGATTACTATATGTATGCTAACTCTTGTCACATATTAGATCTCCTTCTCCATATACTAGCTAATTACAAGCTAGAAGTAAGTCTCTAGAGTATGGTTTAAGGGAATAAGAAATTCCACATTCACAATCGGTTATCCTGTCATATTCAAATCACATCAAAGGCAACAGGTTTATTTAAGAAATCTTGATAAATGATACATCAAGTTGGAGGAGAAGGGAGGAGAATGCAACTGAAGGTTGAAAAAAACCCACTAAATGGGACAACCCAAACACCCAGTTGGCCAAGTCCGAAACACCTAGATTCAAATCACATCTTCTCATCGTTGAGTTACCGAACCCTGTGAATTTTTGGAACGTCTAGGTACGCTCAGAGGCGGCTCCATGTGTGTCCTTCCATGGTCAATTGACCACCCAAATTTTTTTTTTTCCCACTTAGAATACATGTAAATTTTTTGAACTAGCCTTACTTTGAACACACAATCTAATTGTCAATGAACACCCAATCCAAATGTTAATGAACATCCACCCCAAAAATAGCCCACAAATTAATCCACTTGAAATTGAAAGCATTTTGTGCAATCGAATGAGAGATTAATGGATAAATGATTACTTAATTACTTATATAGAGAGTGATGTATTTGATACCGTTGATAACGAGGATATCATGCAACGATTTCAAACTATGAAAACTCGTCGAAGACAATTCTAATAGCTTATATACTTTGCTATTTTTGGGTTGCATTTTAGATATTATGTATAGTTTCACCTAAGGGCGTCTGTACTCAGCAAAGTGCGAAACGTCCCCTTTTTTGACCAGATTTCGATGATCTGAGCCGCTCAATGTGTTCAGAATGTGATTTTAAGGGTACCTGCGAAAAATCAACAAAAAAAAAATCGAGAAGAGCTTCATCCGAGAAGTTTTTATTGAACGGTTAAAAAAAATTGCTCTAATGGAGCCCTTCCCGGCCATTTTCTTTTTTCCGATTTCTCTCAAATATCCTTAAAATCACGTTCTGAACACATTGAACGACTCGGATTATCGAAATTCAATCGAAAAATGCGAAGTCCTTACTTTAGCTAAGTAAGGACTCCCTTATAAGGAGACTACTTATGTATAATTTTTTGTTTATATATAGTTGTGATTTCTCAAGATAGTATAATGCAATTTCAGAACACCCTTAAAAGAATTGCTGGAGCCGCCACTGGGTACGCTCTAATAAACTCTTTATTGAAATGGATCTTGCGACGCGCATGTCATAGATAGATCAGAATGTAATCAGTGTGGTGACTAAAATGACACATTCATGTTATATGTACCACAAATGCTATGCATATACTATTATACAACAAAGGCCAACGACTTGTATTATATACTATGTGACTTCTTCCAACATGGACGTGAATGACAACCAGTCCAACCTTTTGCAGGGGAAGACAAAAGGTGTCCGAATCCACCTGGAAATTGAGGTGGGTTTTGTCCGAAACTCCTAATAACAAACCAAACAATTGAATAATACAAACTTGTAAGTATGAGATATAGACCTCACTGAGGCCCCAAGTGAGTGTCATTAATGTTGTACAGATAAACAAATGTTAGAGAGAGAGAGAGAGAGAGAGAGAGAGATGGGGGAGTGTGAGGAGAGGATTGAGACACGAATGTTAGAGAGACGTAATCAATTGGACAAATCTTATCTGGTCCATCTATAGCTCTCTGCTTATTGGAAAGGCAAGGGATCTCTCTGTATTAATTTCTTTTGTTTTTCTTTTGCTCTCCTGACACCGATTATGGTCTTGTTTGCTCCCATAATAATAAGAATAGATGTGGCCAAATACCAATAATGCTTTTGTCATGCCTGCACGTGACTGAAATTACTACAGTTGTGTTATCTTGTGTATGCACCGCGTGCACCTAAATCCAAATCTAAAAGACACCAACCCCGCTACGGACACGGATGTCGGATACGAAGTTGCATGCTGATGTGTTTAGCGTCGTTCGACGTAAGTGAAGTGCGTGTGTTGTGATGCATGTAGACCTACACATCAAAAACGACTCAAAATTCTCAAAATACATTTGTCTCCGGATCGAGCTTTCTTGAGTCATGACTCATGACAATATTTGTTAAAGAGTGAAGAGCGGAAAAAAAAAAGCAAACAGAATGAGACGACGTTGGGTTGGGTCTTATTAGTTGTGACAACATAGTCTTTCTAATGCTAACGCCTTCTTTCTTCGTTCATTTTCTCTTAGTTTAGGTGCGGTAGCTTTCCCACAGGCCAGCAAGGTACGGCGAAACCGAAGCAATAGTAAACGAGAAAAAGCCCTTTCTAACTTACTATATAGTAGCTGGGCATACACCACACTCTATTTGTGTGTGCACATATTTAGAATGAGTGGAATCGAAGACAATCGGCAGCCGTTGGATGGATGGTCTTGGATTCAATGAGGTGGCGCCACCTGACGATCAATTTCTGAGCCAAGATTACATAGGGACATGGGGTTGTTTCTCCTTTAAGCACAGGACTATTTTGGGATGCTCCACACGTCTCAACTATGCCACCACAATCACGCCAACACTAGAAATTACAGTCTATACAGACAATCAATTACTAGTAGGATAAAATTCCTTTTTCAACCCAAAGTAGATACTACTTTCGGATGTCTGGGTTAAGTTACGCGTGTTTTAAATAATTTCGTAGCCTTGAAATCAATGATCAGGCAAATCCTCCAGTCGTTTAAGGCTTGAAATGTTTGGCCTCCATAAGATTTGAACAAGCAACCTCGTAAAAGAAAAAACACTTATTTGTTTCTCATTTTTACTTGGCCAAACTCAGTCCGACTATACGTACAGACCTTGGTGGTACCGATAATGCACTGACCACTTTTTGGTCCCACTTCAGGTTCCCATATAAATTATCCGAGTTGTTAACTAATTTTTTAATGTCTTTTCAATTAAGCTGGTAAAAAATCAGCTCAATTTGATATGTTCAAAAAATCTTGATCCATTGTCTTACTTTTCATTCTGTACCGTTTGGGTAAGAGACGGGTAGCCCAGTAACCATATGCCCAATTCTCTTCTCTCTCTCTCTCTTCTCGATGATCACGAGTGTCTGGGTCAACTTCTGCATACCTTATTTAATCTTTTACTTTGTTCGGTCAAGATTGAACTAAGAAATTCGCAAGAAATTACTTTCTTACTTCATGATCTCAAAAATCGAACCCTAATCATGCGTGTCAGAAATAAACCCACCAACTAGCCGGATTGACTTCATAGCACAAGGAATGATTTACTCCTACATCTTCAGTAGCTGAGTCAGAATTTTAATCCCGGAAGGGCCAACTTAGTAGACATATATTTTTTATCGGAACGTTTACTTAAGTATATCAAAATGTTTTTGCTTTCGAATTCATTACATTTGTATATTGAAATGATTATTTAGGCTACATCAAATGTCACGTGTTTATTTTTTATTTATGGAAGAAAATGAGAATGTAAAATAATCGATTTTTTATCAAATTGAATCAAAATTATTTAAATTATAAGTAGCTTTACACGAATAATTATCAATAATATTCAAAATCTGATATATAGAAAATAAAATTGAAAACTCAGACGCTAAAGCAGCCGGGCCCGATCCCAATATGGCTATGCCCCAGTACATCTTTTTCCTACTACTGCTACTACTCTGCCCAACGCCACAATCCTGTCTGTCACCCTCACGATATTTTATTGCAGGAGAAAAAAAAAGATTTACGGCGTTAAATTCAGCGTGTTTAAAATTATTTTGAACGGTTCGAATTGAAAATAAATATTGACCGATAAAATTTCACCGATCAAAATTAAAAACACATTTCAGTCATTAATTGAGCGAATGAATGAATAAGATTGAGCGAAGCCGTGAAAAAGTTCTCTTATTGCAGTACAATCTCTTGCATGTACACCATTACTTCTTCTGTCATCTGTATAATCTGGAAAAAAATTTCAATGCCGGTAGATATCACGTGGTTCGTGCTCGGCCTATTTGAGCAGTCCATTACGTTTTTAGACAGCTCAAATTTGAAGACAGAAAAGGAAGAGAAAATATTGGGGTGAGAGAATTTTAATTCAAATAATCCAAATGAAATATTATACGATCCAAATGTATTGAGCGAGTATCACGTAAAATATAATAACTATCCGGCACCGAAAAATTTCTGGTATAATCTAATTTCCACATGCACAAAAACAGAAAATAAGAGGAGACAGACACAGACTGTAACTCTCATCGAGAATATAATGATTGAAATTACCCCATCACGCAAAACCTTAAAACTACTCTAGTACTACTACCACTTGCACAAGTCACACCTCTCTCTCTCTCTCTCTCTCTCCTCCCTCTCATTGTCACACTTGTAGCAGTTGCTAAATAGTCCCACATCAAGACCACAATCACCGCCCCTCCTCCAAAGTCACAAACTCCTCTCTCTGTCTCTCTCTAAAATGCCCATAAACCACTACCCCTCAGACCTCCCCCAATCACTCTGGTGGATACACCCCCAACAACCCCTCATGGACCCAACAACTCCCATTAAACCCTCAGACCACCACCGAACCGCCGCCAACGCCGCCTCCCCATTCTCCGCCCCTCTCAATTTCAACCTCAACCAATACAACGACGAGTTCGACAGCTCTCTCGACAGAGAATCTGAGAGCCCCGACAAGCGGCAATTGCGAATCGGCAACGACCAATTCAATCTGGACGTGATAAAAGAGCCGATGTTCGAGAAGCCGCTGACGCCGAGCGACGTGGGGAAGCTGAACAGGCTGGTGATCCCGAAGCAGCACGCCGAGAAGCACTTCCCGCTGGGATCGGGCGGGGGCGGAGGGAGCGGAGACTCGGGGGGGCTGCTGCTGAGTTTCGAGGACGAGTCGGGGAAGTCGTGGAGGTTCCGGTACTCGTACTGGAACAGCAGCCAGAGCTACGTGCTGACCAAGGGATGGAGCCGCTTCGTCAAGGAGAAGCGGCTCGACGCGGGGGACGTCGTCTTGTTCCTGCGCCACCGGGTCGACGCCGACCGGCTTTTCATAGGGTGGAGGCGGCGGGGGGCGGCGCCGGGTCAAGTACTGGTGGCGGGTGGGAGTGGGGCGGGAGTGAATAGTGGAGGTGGGGGTAGTGGGTGGGGCCGCCGCGTGTACTATTCTGCGCATGCTTATCCTGTGCACCCACAGCCAGCTCCTCATGGAAATGGGCCTTGTTTTCCCTACCAACCTGACTGTCTTCATGCAGGTATCGTTTTTCCACCCCTATCTTGTTTTTATCAGGAGCCTCTAGTTGATCTATTAATCTTTAGAGTAATCACGTAGCTTAAAAGCTCAAATCTCGAATTATACAGTAGTAGCTGCACGCTCTGCACGCTCAAAAATCTTTATAATATTATTTAATATTTTCCCAATTCCCCGATGCGAGACTTCACACATTTCGCTAGGGAAAATGACGGTTCAGGACGTATTTTGATAATTAATACCCGCTAAGAACAAGCTAAAAATATTTGTTAATGCTGAAAATGTCCTTGACGGATATTAATTATCAAACACATCATATATGGCGGTCATTTTGCCTTCCGCCTATAAGCCCACGTGCATCGAACAGTTACGGTTTGATCAAAAAGCCCACGCATATCGAACAATTACAGATACGATTGCGTGATAAGCCCTCGTACATAAAATAGTCACGAACACGGGATACATAAGAACACAGGATACAGTTGGGTACGGGAGAGGTACTAGACTTTTCGATATACGGAGTAAATGTAATTGTATGTATGCATATGTGCATGAAATACATGCCCGTGTCGTACGCGTAGAAAAATATTCTACTCCTAGATATTGGTTTTATTAATAATTACTCAAAAATTAATGCCACTCCTAACTTTTAATTGTATTTTTGTATTCGATATTTTGGATGACGGAAAAAGAAGAGACAGTCATGCAATCAATGAGAAAATGATATACATTTGTTTTCCGGTTCCCGGACAAATGCGTATGCGCGCGCTCACACGTATTTTGAGCAAATATTTAATATCGCCCATTTTTTTCACTCCTTCAATGTGTTTTTATGGTTATAGTCCAATAAGAAATCACTAACGCGAATCGAAGTAAATGATCACTGGATCTAGCATTATTGGACACTTCCAGATACACACGCATCAATTTTAAGTTTTTTATTTTATTTTTATAAATGCATTTCAAATTGTATCTTCTACTTTCCCTATCTTCTAATGTGATTTGAGACCCGTATTGTGCTTAGTTTGAAACAGTTAAAGATATATTGTAAAGTGCATTTACAAGAGAGAGGAACGCAAAATCTAGCTACACAAACACGTATTGACTCCAGATACGCGCACATACATATCAATTTATGTTTGTAGTATACGATAAGTTCGATAGTATAAAAATCGTTTGCTGGGGAGGAAAAAGCTTTCGAACTCACTCTCATGTTTAAACTTTCCGTTTTACTAAAATTTCTTCTTTTGATATTAATTTGAAAATCGATGAGTGGTAAATAGAATTAAACATAGCCAGGTTTTGTTGTTGTTGTTGTGCGTCTATAAATGTGGGTGTTTAATGTTTAATTTCTAAATTAACAGGAGCAGGTGGGCAGAACCAAACGTCGTCCTCTAGCAAAAACTCCAAGACACTAAGGTTATTTGGGGTGAACATGGAGTGCCACCAGCAGCCGCCGTCGCTGCTGCCAGATGAGTCCGAGCCATCCACACCAGATGGTTCATCGACATCGAGCCAGGGCGGTCAACCCCACTACTACCACTACTCCACCAACCTACCTCATCCTTCTAGTTCTAACCACATGGTAAGTTACAAACTTCAAAACAATTCTGCCAAATGTTAATTACATTACACCATGATAATTTTGTCTTCTCTTTCATTTCTGCCATGTCATTTTAGATTCGTTTTCTATTAGTAAGACATTTTATTTGTTAAGAAAGAAACCCAGTTCGATTTAGGTTTTGAAAGAGACTTTTCAGAGTAACGAGAGGGTATTTCCACTAACAAAAAATACTAAAAACTGAACGCATTTTATCATCTCATTTTCAGAGATAACAAATAGTATTTATTGGGAACCGTACACCAAAATTTTGAGACCCAAAATGAATAAGCCCAGTACTACTATAAAAATACCAAGAGTTAATGAAGAGATACGAATAGCTAGTGCAGTTTACCACAATGATTCTGTTGTTTCCTCTAATGAGACAAGTACACAAGTAGTACTCCAATAGTGTTTACTAATTTACAGACAAAATGTACACTATAGTAATACTGCTGGTTAGAGTTAGACTAGTACAGGCCCCACTTACTAATTAACAAGAAGATTTAAAGATCAAAATTAAAGAACAAGAAAAACGTTTGACCAAAAAAAAAATAGAACAAGAAAAACGTTTCCAGCTGAGGGTAAATTTCTTTAGGTCACCGACTCACCGCTCCAGCAAGTGAAACACAAATGCAAGTTACCAACCAAAATGGGTACACGTGGTGTACAGACGATGGTCCCACACAAATAATTCGATCCGTTGATAAATTTTAAATCAATCTTGTGAAAAATCAACTCAATCCAATCCAATAACTGGAAGTATTCGATCGAATTTTCTACCTTTCCATTCATAATACAGGCAAGGCTACTCGAAAAAATTATTTTAAAATTTATCAACGGATTGGATCATTTATGTGGGGCTGTGAGTGAATCCCACACGTCATACGTACACCATCGTATGTACCCATTTGGTCAGTACTAATAGTCGGGTTGCAATTGAAAGCTTTTACAAAAATTTGTGGAATCACACGCAATGGTGGGATCGGTTTAGGATTTAAAAAATAAGACACTAAAATAACAAAAATTGTTCAAAAAAAAAAGGGAAAATGATATCAAGTCTAGTTCAATAAGTGAAGATCCCTTCTGGTAGCAATGATGTATGTAAGCAACTAGACACTTTTGGATTACTTTCTGAACTTAGGGAAACATTGTCTATTCCATAATAGTAACGCATAGACAGCTTTTGTATAACACAAATACATTCATAGATGCATGCATTTATATATGTATGTATGTAGAGAGAAACTTATTCACGGAGAAGCCGTAAATAAGTTCTTCACGGCTTCGCACAATCTTGCCCGTCCATTCGCGCAAAGAATGGTTGAGATTGTTTTTCAATTTTGACCGGTCAAAATTGATTTTCAATTCGGACCATCTAAAAACACTTTGGACGCGCACATTAACCTAGCTATGTCAGTTTATGAAAAGCTCTATAAAGAAGTTATTCTGATGTATGCATATGTAATTTATCTATTTAATTATAAGTGCCATATCTACATGTAGGAATCCTGGTCTTAGGGTAACCCCATGTGCTAAGATGCATTTTTCCACCCCACTTGAGAACATTTCACAACTGTGTGAAAGGAATTGGGGACACTTGCACAAGAAAAGAAAGGGGAAGAAACAGTGCATGATTGCTTTACATTGGCACATAAATCTACATCAGTACTATGTGGGGGGCCATCAGATCATCGACCATGCTGAGAGATAGATGACTTTTGCTGGGTCTCGCTAATCAGTGTGGTCCTGCCTTCCTAGCTAGCCAGCTAGAGATATGTATTGGAGCCCATAAAGTCAACAATGGAATTCAAGCAGAAGGTATATAGTTAGAAGCCAACCAGCGACAAAAGGGTTGGTTTGGTTTTTGAGTTACTGTTTGGAAGGAGGGTACCATCTTCTGCAATTGAACCTTTCATTGTAGTTCTAGTCTGAAGATAGGTTTGTCACGTGAATTGGTGGTCTCTGACTCTATAGAATGCTTGTGGTCTGTCTCCTAAAGTAAACCATAAATAGATGGAAATAACTTTTAGTTATGGTGTACTGTTTTACGCAAGTTATTGGATCCTCTCCGGTCCCTTTATTGGATTGTTTCAGCTTGTTTTTGGTCCTTTCCATGCCCACATCAATGATCCAAACCGTTCACTCTTCATGGAACATCGAAAACAATTATTGTACCCAAAAATCAAGTTGATCGGATGCCGTTAGATATTATTTTAAAATGCATTTATCTTGCCCGAAAAAGAGGGAGAATTGAAATCCATTAAACCCATTTATCTCAAAATAAATTCATTTCGAAATCATCTCAAATGGTATCCGATCAACTTGATTTTTGACGTGGTACATGTTGTCGATCAACATGTTCTAAAATTGCCCTTGCCGTATCATTCTGTTGTATTTTTTGTATGAAAGTCGAGTCATGTATCATTTTTCACATTGATTCATTGCATGTTAAGTTGTTAACGAGGCATTATGACCTTAAAAAATCTAAGCAAAAATGGGGTTAGGACACCTTTTGGGGGGAGAACTTTTGCTTGCATTGTATTATTTGGTCCAAGTGTCCTTATAATTGGTCAGTTCTGTTTCTCGAATGAAATTAGTGGGGTAGATTTTCGGGTAAGGTCAAGGTAGATAGTGACAAGCATAACCAAATTCATGAGTTCTAATTGTTGTTTAAGTGGTTTTGAGGATTAAATCCTGGTCAACTACAAGGACATTTTTTAAACCTAGCCCCCTGTAGAAGTTAGATAGCCATCCCAATCAACACCCTCATTTATGATGAGTTCATGGAAAGGGTAAGGATTTTTACACACTCCATAGGCACACTCCTTTGTTTACTACTATCTTGAATCTTCTATGCTCTACTCTCGCTCTCAATCATTGCTTCGCAAACTTTAATAGTAGGTTGAAATTTGTTTCAAAATAAGACGCTTTCGCGTTAGAAACCGAACTATTCAACTCAGATGCATGCTCTAGATGTTTCATGGTTACTGCTGATGAGTAGAGGATGTACTAATCATCATCGCACTGTATTTTGTCTACAGGCACAGGATACCAACTACTTAAGAGGTGTCAACCAGATGAGATATCACCAAGGATGAAGATCTGTGGATGTGACTTTCATGATTTTTGACTATTTAAGGCACTTGGAATGTCCACTATAAAAAAAAAAAAGAGAAAAGAAAAGAAAAAAAGAAGGGGAAATGGAAGTCCAAAAAAATGGGGAAAATCCCAGATTTTCAGGCAGCTCCCTCATTAAGAAAAATGGTTATATCACCATCATATCATCAAAGCCCCCAGGGTTAAGGTGTGTGCGAGAGTGAGAGAGAGAGAGAGAGAGAGAAGTGGGGGGGGGGGGGGGGGGGGGGGGGGGCATAAAAGATAGGGCTGATGTCATCCAGGCCCAAATTGAGGAATGTGGATGGTTTCCACCAGGAATCTATCTAATACTTTACCACATAATGTGGTGTACTGTTGGGATTCTAGCTGAAGATTTTAGTTTCATGGGGGAGGGCCCCAATTCATGACCATCATAAGTACTAGAAGGAGAGGGTGTGTGGAGTGGAGACTTTGATCCATATTATGAGATGAGATGAGATAGATGGTAGCCCATAGTAGTACTACTAGCCCAGTCTATGCAGCTAGTACCTTTGTTTCTGTTTCTCTCTTTATTTCACTTCTCTTGTGACATGAATTACCAAAATACTAGTGCTACAGAAATTAGAGATAACAAAAAAGGGCCCAATTACTTTTTCATTCGATTGTCATCAACATTCTTCAAGCTTGCTCGCTTGCTTGCACATAGGTGTAAGCCAGTCAATAGGAATGTTTGGTTATTCTGTTTTTTGGCTTTTTGCATTTTGATTATTGACTTTTTGAATTTTGGTCAGAATGTGTTTTAAATATGGTAGAGTGTTTGAGAGATATGTGCAGAATGTATTTTGTAACATGATTAGTGTTTGGAAGATATGCCGTTCAAAAAAATAATGTTTGAAAAATATGTGCAGAATACCTTTTGTAGGTCTTTTTGTTAAATAAAATGAAAAAAGTCAAAAATGAGAAGTCAAAAACTTCCTCTTTCCCTATCTTCTATTCTCTAGACCCAAAAACTCATGTTCGAATAATGAGTTCTAGAATGAGGGAGCCAAACGGTAAAAATTCAAAAATAAAAATGCAAAAGTAGATAATGTGGTGTTTTGAAAAAATTTTAGTTTGATTTTTGGGTAATAGGTTGAGAGAGAATAAGGCAATAATTAGAGATGGAGGTAATGAGTAGAGAGAGAAAAATGAGAATAATAATTGTAAAAATGAGAGGGAAATAAAAGTAATGGTTGAAAGTAAGGATAATGAATATTTTTTTAGTTAGAATTTTTTTTTCCAAAATACCATCCAAACAAGGCATAAACATGCTCAATTTACCACAAGCTTATAAGTTAAACCAATTATCCTGAATAATGTATATAGAGTTTCAAGGACACTGGTATGCATAAACTGATTCAGCCATTTTGAGCTTATACCAAGATAAAAGAATAAAAATAAAAAAAGACCGATGTACATTTTTCAAAACTGGTTTGCCTATTTTGACCTCACTAAAAATGCTCAATTGACCCATCCTCAAATGGAGTGAACAAAATTATGTAAATCTAGTTTCAAGGGCAGACGTATTTGTAAAATAGTATATAGTTATCACACAAAAAGAAGGCGGGCGTACAGTTTTCGAAATTGTTTTGCCTATTTTGACCTCAATACAAATGCTAAATTACCGCAACATTTAATGGACCAAGAAATGTTTCTCTAAATTTTTGTCCCACTGCTCTCCAATCTTGGGTTCGCATAGCAGCAAAAATATTTAGCTTCTATGCAGTCTAGGTGCGAACTGCATACAGCAATCCGTTAATCTTGGCTGTATAAAAGTATCTTTAATAGTTTAGGTTTGCTACAAGACTCGTACCAGTAAGAAAGTAAGAATGTTTAATAAATCTACACTATTCATTATCAAGATGGAATTGCGTCCGGGTTTGGCAAAGAAGCTGAGTCCGAAACAATATGCAAACAAAGCAACTTGAACTCGAAACTGTCTCCAAATCAAAGCTAGACCATATCCAATTGCCAATTGTCTCACAAACTTTATGCTTTTAAGTAACGTGCCAAATGTTAGTTTATACCAAGCTTCCAACAATAAACATGTGTGTAAAACAAGAACTGCCATGCGAAATACTCCCAAGTTATTGCTTCACTATGTGAAATAGCATCAAAGAAATGGGTATGACTTTGAAGATCGAGGAAGAAATCGGACGATTATGCCGTATATGCGAATGAGTATAAGGATTCGAATCAAAGTAGAAATTTATTTCAAGGTTCGAGGGGGAGGAATAACCAATTGATAGACAGGCCTCCTCACTACATTCTCAAAGATCATCAGATCGAACTAATATGGTGCATACTGCAAATTCATAAATTGCAGGGAAATCTCCTACCCCTGTTTATTCTTTTACCAAGGCTTTTAGATTTTGAATCTGATAACAGACATCTTGGTCATTTGATGGCATGGAAAGTTTCACCTAATCGAACACCCAAAATAATAATAATAATAATAATAATAATGCAGCTAGAAGAAGGGTTTTGCCCCTCTCTTGGTAGTCACCCGATCAAGGCAAGTAGTAGAAGCACAAGTATCAGATAATCTAATACAGTGAGCAGTTTATTAAAGCAACAAAAGTTTGAAGAAATGTGTTGCATTACCTCATGTATTTAGCCCAAGTATAATTGTGACATAAGTATCAGCCTATCAGGTCCCATATAGATAAAGACAGGAGAGATAAACACCCGTTGACCTACGGTAACGGTGGCACTGGACGCTTAGTGGTTCTGCAAGTGGGAGGGTCCTGAGATATACACACATGTACATATAATCATTGCCCAATAGGAAGTAATCAAAACCAAGGGCACAGTTGAAGGGACTAATGTGTTTGCACTGAAAGAAAAATAATTGCCTTGTGCACAAATAGTCTAGACTCTAGACCATGTGAAAATATTTCTTCTAACTTTGCTTTTCCCCTAAGCATGCTTTTTGCCCTTTTGGACTTTCTGGGTCAAGCTCATCTCCTCTTGCACCTGAAAAAAGAAAGAAAGAGACATTTTGTCGCTTGGAAGTTAAATCTCATCAAAAGTGAAAAATCAAAGAAATATCGATATTAGCAACTGACAACAGTAACGATAGGAGGCGCTTCTTTACCAGAGATGCCCGTACAAGCTTTTGGAAGAACATCGTTTCATTTTACTGCTGCTGCTGCAAGCCCCTTCCCCTGGAACTATCCTACTTATCGTAACAAAGATAAAAAATAAAAATAAAAAAACACAGGATATAAGTTGATGACAAAACAAACAAGCTTTTGAAAGAACATTTCCAAGTGAAGTTATTCTTCTCATACTCACATAAGTGCGGTGACCACTCGTTCAGTGGTCGAAAATACAGCCCTACAGATCTCTAAATCTTAGTTGCACAAAGCGGGTGCGGGAGCGCAAGTGGGGAGCAGGGAGCGATGGAATACAGAAGCTCCCAAGGTTGGGAGCTTGAGAGGAGCATGTACATATATTATGAAAATAATGTAGCATAGAGTATTCCACTTTAAAAGTACAATCATTTTAGAAAGTGTCCTCCATAAGTCTAAGAAATGGGCTAGTGTTACAATATATGATTTTCCTTTCAAGATAACATGACTTGGGCTAGATATATGAGTTCATCATAGACCAATTAATAAAGCCAAGTGATAACTCCCTGTTTTTCTATACAAAGACCATACAAAAGCTCCCACATTTGTAAGGAGCAAGCTCCCATCTCAATGGGAGTGGGCTCTCCCGTCAAGCTCCTTAGTTGGGAGCGCAAAAGAGGGCTCCCAAGATGGGAGCGGCATCACTTTAGGAGCTCCCTGCAACTAAGCCCTAAATCATGGGTTCTCCCCTGAAGACAACCACGTTGAGCGTATCATGGCAACTGTTCGGCTTGTGCCCAAACTTACCCTCCCTTACATCCGGTATTAATGGAGTACTTTCTTCTCATACTTGAGTAAGGTATCCGATGACCTTGAAATTCCATCATGAAAAAAGGCAATTAGAGTATCCATATTAGGTGTCTGTATGATTTGAAATTGCCAATGTGCATCCAACATCATGCAGCCAATATGGTGATCCACTAAGCCACCAAAGATAACCCAACAAAGAAGTCCACACAACAGCCACCAAATGGGTCCTTTGCAACAGAACCAACCCAAAAATAGTGAAACTGATAAGAACCACTCGTACTAATTTCAATTTTGTGATCATCCTTGCAACTACTTGATCCAAGAGTGGGACTCTGCAGCTTGGATAAAATGACTTATAATCAAAGCATAAATGAGAAGCCAACACAACAACTAGGTACCTATGAGCACTTTTGAGACTTGAGTGCAAGTCATTTTCAAGCACCCCACATGCCAACACACACACCACCACCGTTTCTGTTTCTGTTTGAATATATCTGGTGTGCTCTCATTCAGTTGATTTTCAACTACATTTCCTATGATTCCAACTGAAACTGCCATGTAACTGTGTCCCCATGAGTCCATGACCATATCTAGAAATGCTAAAAGTCCTACATTCAATTCCAACTTCAGTCATGTAGGTCCTTTCCTTCATTGAAAATCTTTCTATCGCCATGTTCATTGACTTTTGAAGAAAAGATAAATAACCACACAATCTCACCTCACTGTTTACACTTTTCAGTGCATCTCAGAGATCAAGGCGCGTTTTGAATTTTTACGAGTCAATGAATCCTTGACCCACGAAATTTTTCCTGTGATTACCAGCAGATAATTCTAAAATTTACAAACGAATAATATAATAGGAAAGGAAAGCCTTACTTTAAGTTCAATACAAGAAGGAATGATCAGCACTGCTTCCACGCTTTATATCACATATCCGAGTAGCAGTAGTAGAAGAGATCTGAACCAGAACCAAAACATTAGTTTGTCAGACTTGACAAATATCATGATCAAAAAATAAAAATAAAAAGACTTGACAAATTGCAGTCAGATATAAACAAACAAGAAGAGTAGTACTGATCTATGTCCTTTCAAAAGCTCTTGGTTTGTGATCTTTCATGCACAAGCCTCAATGTTAGGATCGATTTGCAGTGAACCTGCAAACATAGGGTTACAAACTGGAAACAGTCGTTAAGCATGATAACAACTGCACCACATTCTTGCTTTGTGTCATAAAGTTCAATCAGATTCTTCAGAAATTTTGTCACCGTAACAGAAAAACAATAACAGTTGAAGCCGAAAAACAATAATAGTTGAAGTAGTTATATACAAGTAAATGAATATTAGAACTTTTTCGTTTAGGAAACTTGGCATTTGGGACTAATACAAAACAATAGAAGTACCCAACCTGAAGAGACACTACAATGAAAAGCTATATTACTCTTTTAACTCCCTGTGGTTTCCGTCATACTCGAACTGTTACCATGGACAGCAATAAGTTGGAAAACATAAGAAGACAAAACTGCCCACTTTAAGATATACTCCTAACTCCTTACAGTCTGTAGCAGTATCAAGGGCAATACGGTCCTTTTATACATTCCACTAGGAGAAGTAAGTAGTTCCAGGCCAGCCAAATAGTCATTTCAGATCACATCTTTTACATATCCTGGTATTTCGAATCGGAAAAGTTTGTGTGCATATTTGTCTGTATTTGTCTGTACAAATCATTTTAAATTTGACGAAGTGTACATGATTTCTGCAAACCAAGGGGGAGCGACAGTAATCCACTAATCTTCCTTAAGAACAAATAACATGGAATTCACCAACCAGTACAGGAAAGGGATCATACTTGCTTAAAATGGAAATCGTATGTACAAAAATATCCCATAAATTATAGCAACTTCATTGTCTGCACAAACTACAAAACTGCCAAGTGCCAAAGGGGATGAATCGCATGAGTAACATCTTATAGAAAGCTGTAGCATTAAAACAAACCAAAACTACTTGTTCAAGTCGGTTTTTTTGGGGTATCCTCTTCCTGCTGAGCGCTAGAGTCTTCTTTCTTCTCCATGACTTGTTGTATGCCTTCTTGATACCCTTCTATGAAGCTCCTGAGTGCATCTCTATAAGCCGAAGCTCGTGTCATGTAGACACGCTGCAATACAGGCCTTAGTGTCTCCATCCCCCCTCTAGCAGCCACCGCTATTGAATTTAAGTAAAAAAAATTGAAACATCATAATGTGATCAAGTAGAAACAAGAAGCAATAAAAATTCAAGGAAGAAACAGTTCTTTGCAATAAACCCCGAAAGCAATCAAAATAGGAAGGTGCTCTCCATGATCAAAATGTGACAAGAAGTGAGCTTTTAATATAGATGGAGATCCATGAAGATGTCCAATGTGAAGTACTGGAGTCATTCTTTACCTTCTTCGATTTCTATAGCTACACCCTGAAAAATCTCATAAAGCTTAGTATTTATATCACCCACTTCATGACTCATTTGGAGGAAACCATACCCGTTATGTAACACATTAAGGGGGGGTTTCTCCAAAATAAATTATCACAAAGAAAGTTGGGTTTTATATGTTAACTGAATCTTTTTTTATCTTTTCGTCAAAATTTTTAAGATTAATCATTCGTCTTGACAAGAGGAATCAGAAAATATAAAAATATCGACCGAAGTTGAAAAGGCTAAAGAAAAGACAAACAAAAAGGACACTGTCTAATATATAAACATCAAACAACAGATTCAAAAGTTTCGGTAATATGAATAGAAGGGCCATTACAAAACAAAATCAAGAGCTCAACGTAATAAAAGCTTTTACCTCATAATCTTAATAGAACAGCATTCCGAAATCAAATGCTACTTCTGCCCATAAGATAAGCAATAGCAATGCATCTCAAGAAGAATCACTCTCAAATTTAGTGCATAAACTAAATTGTTCCATCTCCGAAAACCTCAATGCCACATGTCAAGTGCATAACCTATGCTATTCTATCTCTGCACACCTTAATCATACATATTAACAATGTTTAATGTCGTGTGATCTTGCTAGCCAAGCCCTCTTTCATTCTTCCAAAGGTCTATGTAGCACCGACACTCCAAAAGGGCGCCGTGTCCACGTATTGGACACGGGGACACAGCAGGGACACGTATTGGACAGGCCACGTGGCATGTCCAATAATTTTTATTATTTTTTGATAGAGGACACGGCGGGGACACAGCTGGGGACACGTCGGGAACACGGCTAGGGGTCAAAATGTAATATTTTTTAAACTTTTGGGGGTTAATATGAAATTATTCAAAACATTTGGGTTAAACAATAATTATTTGAAAAAAGTTTATACAATTTGTGAAATTATTCATATACAATGGTTCATATATATATTTTTTATATATATGTACATATATTTATTTTTTATTTATTTATACACGTGACATGTCCCCCGCTGTGTCCGTATCCCCATTTTTTTAGAATTGCTGTGTCCCATGTCCGTGTCCGTATCCCTATCCGTGCTACATAGCCAAAGGTTCTCCACTTCTCCTTACCTCCATTAAGCAACCAAGTCAATATCAGAGCGGTATCATTGACAATACCAAAACAATCCCTCTTTCGGTGCTGAAACCTTAACCACTCAATTCTAAACTGAACGTAACACTTCATCATACCGTTTCCGGTCAACTGAACAAATATATCCTAACCCATTAACAAAACTATCATCTGCCAACTAGCTGGCAACACAGCCAACCTGTCATTTAACCTAATACCATATACATTCTTTAAGCGATTTTCCAATAAATTTTATAATGAGCTAAAATTTTACATCATCAATTCAAGAAGAGCAGGTAGGGATTTCTCACCAAGATCCTCCAAAGTAGAGGGTTCTTTATCTTTTGTTGTGCCATTTACGCCACTGGTTTTGTCTTCACTGTCCTCATTCTTCTTATACTCATTTGGCCGAAGTTCAGGACCAATATCTCTTACCCAACTAGCAGCGTAAAGTCTGGACGCTTCCTTCAGCACCTAACAAACAACCACAAAAGATTAATTACAGTTGAGTCCAAATGCAAGAAAAAAGTACTTCGACGGATGATTTTCAAGGCTAGTGCAGAATACAGACAAACAAGAACCTTACAGCAATTCATAAATGGAGCACCAAACTGAAATTTAAAATATATTATTAGGAGAGTCAACTAGTTGATGGGTCAAATCTGCATCCTGGCATACGCCTACCAAGAACTGAACCAGGTAAGCCATATCAAGTAAGGCTCAACAGGAACTGGCCACAGGAGACATGTAAGATGCGGTCCAACATGTTGCTCATAGACACCACTTTCACCTTTCTCTTCCTTACAACCAGCAGTCCATTATAACAGTCTATATTCCCACCGTGTTTGCTTCATCATGCAAATTCAAATCCACAAACAAAAACAAAGGTTGTGATGCTTAAGTCCATAAAACGTGATAAAGCTATCATAAAAGTGAAATCAAAACGAGAGACACAGCCAAACCACTACAAAAGTTTAACCGAAGAAATATACCAAATGATAGAACACACCAGATATCGCTCTTTCCAAGTCAATTTGCGACGCTTCTTAATATGTGGTGGATCAGGCAAAGACGAAGGGAATGCAATTTCTTTCAGATCATAACGAACATAATCATAGACTTTCCTTGCAACAACTTTCAGCTTCATTCTGATGCTTGAATCACTTCAGCAAACCCCAGAAAGACAATAAAGGGACACCCTGAGTTGAGGAACACCTAGAGTTCAGGGAATCTGCAAATAAGAGGAAACAAAAAATATGGATGTCTTTTAAGCATAATAAATAACAGAACTTAGAAACATTACTTGTCAACCATAAAAATAACCCTGTTCGAAATGTCCAGAGAGCGAAATGAGAGTGAATGTGCTGTTTGTGTGCTTGCTGAGAATTCAATTCTTTTTTCAGAAAACGAACACAAAAAAGCATTTGGTAGAAGAAATTTTCAAAAAATGATATTGAGGAAAGTTCCTGGCACTTCCTGCAAGCAGATTTTTGTTTAAAAACAAAACAATTGATACTATAAAAGTTAGGTTTCATAAAAGAAAAATACTAACAATTCAAAAAGGTAGAGGTATCAAAATTTGCATTATATCAAAAAGGTTAAGATCTGGGCTTTGCTTCCACTTTCTAAATATCCTAAAGTACAAGAAATTTTGAGAACTGCAGCTGTTTAGCCCAAGTTCCAGAGAATTAGAACCACATTTTATGATAAGAAAAAAAATTCGAAGGAGTAACAGTATTTAGTCCCTACAACCATGGAAGATGTTGGGTTCAGGACATTTGTTAGTAAGTGTACCACCAAACATTCTCCTGAAGCAAATAAGCAATTCATAATTTGGCCACAAGATTCTTGTTGATAGTTAGTAAGCTACTGAAAGATGTCTCCTGAGGTTTAAACCATTTCTACAACAAAATCATCCCCACTGACAAGAATAGAGTCAATAGGCAATGGCATCCTGCCTAGCTACAAGCCAACAACTAATTGCTACTACTGAAGATCATATTTCTTATGACAGTTTTTTTTTTTTTTTTGCTCGGCATATATCATCAAGCATGTGCTGTCATAAATAATATGGTATGATTCAATTCCTTATGATCAAAGACGCACGGAAACTTCTAAGATGGCTGTGTGTCAGCAGAGACATCTCTTAGGATATCATTAGCTCCAACTCCTCTCTATTTGGACTAGCATAGACATTTTTTCTACTTGCACAAATTCATGTGAGAGTGCATATAAATGTATGGTATTAGTAGTATGCGAAATAGATCAGCAAACCAGGAAACAAAACCAAGCTAAATCTATGATAAAACCTAAACCCTGCCAACTGAATAAACTAAAAAATTAGCAATTTGGGTTAGTTCGTTTGCTAAAGTTCCTGAAGTTGATTATACTCATAACTTTAAAGAAAACTGATTTTGGCGCTCCACTTTTTCGTGAAGTTACCATAAACAAAGTGGAGCGCCATCAGTAAAAAGTTGAGTGCAAATATCAAAATCCAACTTTAAAATATAGTCTAAATTTAAGAGCCGCATTCACAAGCTAATTCATCTTACTAAGACGAATGGCTTTCAAATGCTATAATAAAAAAGGAAAGCCACAAGAAAAAAAATTAAAAAATTAAAAAGACTTCAGAAATTCTCATTTGTACTTCCACCCTATTCTCCACAAGAGAATGAATAGGAAATTAATATATAGACAAACTGCGAAGAAGATAGTTAAAGGAGACAAAAACAAGTGAATTGCGCAATATAGGGACGAAATAAATAAATTTACTCCCTCCGTCCTATTTTGGTTGTCCTTTTTTGATGTTCGTGTCAATTTCCAATAGCTTATATCTTTCAATGTGAATCTCCAAAAATATGCAACATGGATCTTATTTGATAGACTTTAATTTGTTCTATAATACAAAATTGTCGAAATCATGAAAAACATTATAGATAGAAAAATATACGCAATAGACACAAAAGAGACAAAATGAATAATGGACAAAGAAAATGGGACGGAGGGAGTATTTTTTCCCCTCCCAATACAAACTAATTCCCCATTCTCCACAAGCCTCGATTTAGTAATCTGATTGATGGACCCACCAGGTATATGTTGATTGCATTCAAAAGAAACACTAATAACAATAACCATTGTATCAAACTCTTTGTGCCCAATCAATGATCGATTCACCATTGGGTACTGCCTGCATCGAGAGAGGTTTGAGATTGCATCACAGCTACAAGTCTACAACCCAACTATATTCTTTTCTTTTTTTTGGTTAAATTCGCATATATAAAAGTAGATTTCTGGGATACTTCATCCCTTGATTATCCACATAAAAACTGAGTAGAAATAAAAGAAGGCCTCAAAGCTAAATCAATACGTCAAAAAAGAGGATACATAATAAGTTCTTCTATACCAAAAACAAAAACTATGCAGAAGGCTATTCGTCATATTTAGGGCAGAATCAGACCCCTAAAGAATGGGTCTATTCCTTTCTTTTTCCATAGGAGCACCATATGAGGTACAGTAAAATTCTTGGTATTTCTGCTGAGTACTACTAAACTTTTGAGTTTTGATGGTCATGTTCAATTTGTCCTTGGCACTAGGGTTTGAATGATACTAGGGTGGGTGGTTTATGTATCAACAAGTGTACAACCACACCCAAATACACAAACACTCACATAATTGAGTGGGACCAACACACTGGTGGTGTAGTGTGGCACACGGGTGTTGTAACTTTTTAGTGTGTGAGAACCTCACACATTTATGTGAGCGTTTGTGTATTTGGGTACGTGTTTCGGGTGTGGTTCTGGACTTTTTGTTTAGGTATACACGTACATTTCAGATAGTTGGATGGGGTTCCTGTATGGGATTTTCAATGAGGACTTTAAACAAACGCCTGAAATGCATGAAATGCCTTAACCCCAAGACCCATAGATAAATTTAGATCTCCAACACTCAAGACACTCCAATACCTCACGTAAAGAGATCAAAGTGTACCTTCACGGTAAGAAATTCAGAACTCAAACTACCAAGTGTCCTCATCGGCATAATTTGTCCCTCACCTGTTTCCGTTGACACCGTAAGTCCGCAACCAAGTTGGAAGAGGGAGAGCTTACGGGAGAGAGAGAGAGAGAGAGAGAGGCCACGGGGGAGAGAGAGAGAAAAAGCGGTAGCTGCGCACAACAGCCGCGGCCGGTGGTTTTTTATGCCTACAGAGTACGGGTAGAGGGTTACGATACTGGGTGGGAAAATTAGGAGTACTAAACAAGATCAGTGCGAGTGGGATTAATGTCCAAAGCATAATGTAACCAATATCTTAGTCTATCGTTTATTTTACATAACCAAACCGAACATTATGTCTCAATCAATTGGGATCGGTTTTTCTTTATTGAGCTCTATCAAGGGTCATTTGTTCATTCAAATCCATTAGATTCATATCTTTGCGCATAACAATATCTAGGCTCCGTTTGTTTGGACGTAAAATATTTTACCTATTTTCCGGTATTTGGTTGTGTAAAAAATGAGAAAAACATTTTACATGTAAAACATTTTCCATTAATTTGATAAAAATGACTTACACTTAAATCTTCATTAAGTTATTTTCTGAAATGAAAGTGTTGTCTTTTACTGCAATTCTCACTGCTTAGTTTCTTCGATCGTCAATCCTGACCCATGTTCAATTCCAATAATCTCATATTTCTCCATCGTTTAAACTCCCCCCTCTCAATCTCTACACTATTTTGTTGATTTTTAAAAATATTTTCAAGTGCCAACCAAATATCAAAAAATAAAAATTTTGAAATTTGTTTTCTCAAAAAATATTTTACATGAAAAATATTTTACATTGTAAAACATTTTACATTGAAACAAACTGAGCCTTAATGTCAATTTAGGTATTTCCCTCTTCGTAACGTTGCGCCAAACCACCTTAGCCTACGGTAGACATGTCCAAACCACCTTAGCTTATTTTCCCTCAACTTCTCCTCTGTAGGTGTTACACCTACTATCTCACGAATCGTTTCATTTTTAATCCTATCTTGTTTAGTCTTACCACAAATTCACTTCATCATTCTTATTTCCGCTAAATTCATCTTGCTCACCTATTATTTCTTAATAGGCCAGCATTCTATCTGTAAAGTATTGCTGGTTTTATGACAGTTTTATAAAAAAAATTCTTCAATTTTATGAGTGCCCTCTTGTCACATAATATATCAGTAGCGCTCCTCCACTTAAGCCACACCACTTGGATCATATGGATCACATCATCAGCAATCTCTCCATTTGGTATCTCTTTGTCTTGGATCATCACTCTTTCTATATAACACAAATGAAAATCAATCTTGCATTTTACGTTCATCGCACGAGTCCACTGCACGCCTACGTGAGGCCCAATCCAATATGCGATTGAACTGATTTTTCAGACAGTTTCGCCTTTACGAATTTAAAATACATACCTACCGATATGCAATTGAGCTAATTTTTTATACAATTTCGTTTCTACAAATTGAAAAAACATACCTATCGATATGCGATTAAGCTATTTTTTTACTCAATTTCGTCCCTATGAATTTAGAAAACATACCTACCGATACGTGATTGAGTTGATTTTTTACGGATCCCAAAAATAATATTTTAAAATTTATAAATACTTTTTGTATTTTGAGTGGAATTCGGAGTAGGTCCCACGTAGGTTTGCCGTGACTGAGCCGCAAGGGCGGGTCTCCCCCCACACCCCTTGGGGTTTTTTTTTTCAAAATCCAGGCACTAGAAAATAGTGCACACCTTAGCCAGAACCAAGGTTTCCCCCTACTCTCCCAACATCTCGAATCACTTGTGTAGTATTCAATATGGGATTCGGAAACCCTATAGTGCATGGTGCACTAAAGGACATGTAGTACAAATCACAGCCGTCCGACAGTGTTTTCGACGGTCCAGGTTTAAGTTACATTCATTTTATATACGAACCGTTAAAAGCACTTTTAGACGACTGTGAGCTACCCTAAGGTGCCTTATAGGGATCCGCCCTGCAGGGTTTCTGAATCCCCACGATATGAACCCGCACATTACATTTATACTCTTTTGCCCCCTGAAACTTGTACTCGTAGATTTAATAATAGGAAAATAGATGATGAACATGTGATAATTTTGTTTTAACACATATAGTAGAGGTACGCAAGTTTATCCAAGTAGTTAGTTATTAAAATACATATATACTTTAAAATTGTTACTTTATCATGAATGTTAAAATTATTTTGGTGTGTATATGTTTAATGGTAATTCATATATTATGATTAAAAAAAAATTGGTATCCCATTTTATCAAATTTCTGAATCTGCCAATGCTGAGCAGTAATTTGTTCTGTGAGTGTGGACTTTATGCACTTGCCCGGTGACTCGGTATCATAAATCAACGGGTGTGGGCCAACGGGTCCATTATAAAAAGTTATATTAAAAGTCCGCCCTGCGGAGTACGTAACGATTAATTAACTCTTGAGTGTTTTTATTATGGAGTATTTAATATACTCGATTTCCCCATATTATTTATTCTCCGTTCGGCTAAATAAGCCGTTTTGACTTATTTTTTGTCTTTATTAAAAAAATTTCGTATTTTTTAGTTTTTCGTCAATTTTTTGAGGATTATTGCATCATCATGACGAGAGGAATTTAAAAAGTAAAAAAATTTGATCGAAATCCAATTTTTTTGAATAAAGACAAAACTAAGCTAATAAACCAATTTTTTCGTCTTTATTCAAAAAAAAATGAATTTTGGTAAAAAAAATTTACTTTTAAGATTTCTCTCGTCATGATGATGTAATAATCCCCAAAAAATTGATGAGAAATAACAAATACGAAAAAAAATTTGAATAAAGACAAAAAATAAGCCAAAATGGCTTATTTAGCCGAACGGGTATGCCAAAAATGCCCCTCTTATTTCTGAGCATGTCGATTTGCTTGAGTCAACTGTGGGATTTGACTCGGTTAGTTTTTTATTTTTTTTTGGCTCGTGGAGGAATTCTAATCTCTTCGTTCTAACAGCACCTTGAAGCATGTTGGTCAGTTTTGGCCTCACTTTATTAGTATGATATTGTTTTTTATGAATCATACTTTATAGTAATATTACGCGTAAAAAATTCAGTCCCTTCCTCCGGCTTCTTATAGTAACGTGAATAATTTTATCATGGATATTAGAAGTTATCACACCTATCTTTCAATCATCCACCCTTTTTTTTGGCTTCATTCATGTAAAGTTACAAAACATCCTTTGACTTGTTTATTTATTTATTTTAAACATAAAAGAAAATTATTTTTTAACTCACATTAGTAAAAAAAAAAAAAAAAAAGGAGCCTAAAAATCAATTAAGTCTCGACTCCATTTGTTTGGATGCAGAATATTTTACGATGTTAAAACAGTTATACAATAATCTTTCCGTAGTTACATTTACGCACTTCAAAAATATTGGCCTTATTCGTTTCCAAGTTTTATTTTGTTTTTCAATCATTACTCTATATATTTCTTCAATCATTTTCCTATTTTTTCAATTATTAATTTCATTTATCTATCTATCTCTCTCCACTTACTATCTCTCTTTCCAATCATTACCTTATTTCTCTTTCCACCCATTACCAAAACTAAAATATCCAAAGTTACTAAACGAACGAGGCCATTGCCTTTGGATGACAAAATTCCCTTAGAATGTGGAATTAGCGCTCTCTCTCTCTCTCAAAACATCGTCTCTCCCTCTCTCTCTAAAAACATTAGACTAGGATTTCCCAGGGGAGAGGAACCAAACGATAATTTTTTCTTTTCACATTTTGGCCCATGTAATTGTATACATCAACGGTGACTAGAAAGATGTTAATAGGTTAGTTCACAAAAGAGTCTAATCAGAAGCTATCCATAATCTTAAATCCCAAACGTTCATGATAGAACTCAAATCCTAACCTCCAACATGAAGAATACCAGAAGATGTCAACCGAACTAGAGCCCATTGACTTCTCTCTCTTTTTCTTTTTTTTTCTTTTTTTTTTATCCGCTCTGTCTCTCTTTTTCTTTGATCTCCTACTTTTTCGATACTCCCCTTCTTTTCTATTTCTTTCCGCTAGTTCCAAACCCACCACAGTAGAATCATGATAAATAAATAAATAAAAAGTCCAAAGGGGAATAATTTTCTTTACTTTTTCATGTCCCCCGAGAAAGAGTAAGAGCATAAAAATGTCAAACTTCAACTCCAGGACTAGCGATTCTTTGAGTCCGAAATACAGCCACCAATTTTGCCCGTAGTTAAAGACAAAACCCAAGGGTATTTCCGGGAAAAACGTGGCTCAAACTACACTCTACCCACCCACCCCACCCCACCCAATTCTTTTTTTTTTTCGGTCAAGCGGAAAATTCACCCCACCCAATTCACACATCCTATATAAACTCCACAATTACAAATCTTCAAAACTAAAACCCCAACAACAACCGGGCAAAAAGGCCCTAGCAAGGCAAATGTCCAATTCCTCTCCCCCGCCCTCCGCCACCGCAGGCGGCGGCGTCACCACCCTCTCCGACCTCCACGCCGACATCCTGACCACCCACATCCTCACCCGTCTCGACGGGCCCACTCTCGCCTCCGCCAGCTGCGCCTCCTCCCAACTCCGCTCCCTCTCCACCCAGCACCACCTCTGGGCCACCGTCTGCCACCTCACCTGGCCCTCCACCGCCACCTCCCCCCGCCTCCGCCGCCTCGTCTCCGCCTTCCCTGGCGGCCCCCGCTCCTTCTTCTCCCTCTCCTTCCCCCTCCTCCACCCCACCACTACAACCACCGCGCTGCCGCCGCCGCCGGAGCTCATCTCCGCCGTCGACATCCACTACAAAAACAACCTAATTTTCTCTAAAGTCCAGGAAACCGAGACTGTATCCGATTGGTTCCGGTGCTCCCCCTTCCGGGTCGATTTGTTGGACCCGAAAGAGGCCGTCCCCACCGCGGTCAGCCACCCGGACTGCGACGGCGCGTGCGCGTCACTCGCGGCGGATATGACTCTGAGCTGGGTCTTAATCGACCCGGTCGGGCAGCGGGCTGCGAACCTCTCCAGCTACAAGCCCGTGGCGGTCAACCGCCACTGGCTGAGCGGGGAGGTTCAGGTGGGGTTCGTTGCCGTGCTCCCCCGCGGCGGCCGGAGGGGGGCCTCAGAGGAGCACGTGCAGTGCGGGATGGTGATCACGTGCGGCGGGTCGGAGAGGGGCGAGATGCAGGTGAGGGAGGTGAGTTTGCAGATGGAGGACATGGACGGGATGCATTTGACGGGGGAGGAGAGTCTGGTAATTTTGCACAGGGCCATGGAGGGGAAGAGGGTGAGAAACAAGAGGAGGGAGGAAGAAGGTAGGAAGAGGTACAAAGATTACTTGGAGATGAAGAGAGAGAGAAGAGAGAGAAAGCTGAGGAATGAAGGGACATTGGACAAGTTGTGTGTGGCCTTTGGGGTAGCTGTTTTTGGTGCATGGGTTTTCTTTCTCTGCTTCTGATGACCAAAAAGAATTTAATTAATTAAAACATACCCCCATGCATATGGTTAGTTAAATATTTTTTTTCCAGAATTCACCTAGCTAGGTCAGTTAGTATTTGAAGTTGGTCACTCCGCGATTGAGTTCGATCATGGGCCGGAGACCTTAGTTTCTAAACTGGCGATCAAAGCTGCAGTGGGATTCTCCGCATGGCTTTCTGGAGCTCATGAGCTAAGGCAATACTCTCTCGCGAATATGTGAAAGTAGTCTATCAGCATGGCTTTCTGGACATGGATTGGGTTAGAAGAAGAGATAAAGCAACAAAATATGGGTTTTTATTTGAGTTTTTTTTTTTTTTTTTTTTTGTACAGTTCTATACATAGCAACATCAAGAAAACAGAGATTTTTTATTATTTTTCAAGAGATAATGGAATTGGAGGAGATGTCATATTCAGAAGAAGAAAACAAGGTGAGATTATTATTGAGGTTGTCAAATATTCAAATTAGTACACTACCACGTGATTGTGGACTTGACCAAGTGTAGGTGAAATAGTTCTTTAGAGTACTTGGTGCTCTTAATAACCTTGCCTGTGGAAAATGACAATTGAGTGCACTAACGTACATTTGGTTCAAAGGGAAAGCCGTGGGTTGTTTTCATGTTTCTTTCTGGGGTGGGGTTTCTACTTTCTTGGCCTTCACTTCAATATTCATCTCCTTGATGCAATAATTTGGAGAAATTCTCATGGAGTTCGTTAATGAGTGGTGTGAAATAGTTCTGCGTAAACTTAAACAACATAATTCGAACGGATAGAAATGCCGTGACACAAAATATCTAGATCGCTCACAGACGTTCTGAAATCTTCCGATACACATGCATCGAATCGTTTCGAAAACATGTGTCCAGTTCTGTGTACTTTAATTTGTGTGTGTTCGTGACATTGCTAGCAAGAAAAATGATTCTACTCCACTAAACACAACGGACTAGAGTCAAGCAATTCGCCAGCGTGTTACGAGCATCAAACTGGAAACACCACTTTTAAAAATCACAACAGTTTTCGAATCCGTCCATAAATGTTGAATATCCCTTGAGAAAAATATATGGTCTATATAATGACCATGTCGTAACACAGATGAACTTGCTAGACGACCCAGGTGGTTGAATGGAATGCTTTTTAGGTTTCAATTCTTGTCACCTATAACCTCTTTAACTCTCTAGCATATAAACTGCAAGGGTTTGTTTCCTTCTAGGATTAATTGAGATGCGTATAAATTGATTCGGACACCTAATTATTCCTTTGGCATTTATTATGAGATGTGCTACATTGGTCCAACTTTGATTTTGTTTTCTCTTATCGGCCATCAAATGTTAATAAGAGTACAACTTTGTATGGACCCGCCCGCTCTGGTTGGGGAACCCTGAAAAAGAGGTCATTGAAGAAGCCGCCGCGTTAGTTATCTTTCGAGATGTCTCTTTCCGTCTCTCTCTCTCACACATCTCTCTCTCTCTCTCTCTCTTAATTTTTGATTTTACTGGAGGAAAAAGACACACTGATTGAGATAAGGGAAAGGCAATTGATTTCCAGGTTTTCCTATTTTTTTTTTCAATAAAAGAAACGCATTATTGTGGTTTACTTGTATGATAAAAAAAAGAGAGAAGGTTATGGGAGGGTTTTATGTACCTTTACCTTAACAATAATAAATTAAAAGAGTGCATTCATAAAAGCAAAGTGTGATCGATCCCCGATAAAATAACTCGAATATTCGCTTAGCAAAAAAAACAAAAACAAAAACTATATATTCGATACAAAGTTTAACATTCTATATGAAATAATGCGATATAAAGAATTTGCCACATATGATATATATATATATATATATATATATATATATATACATACAGTCCGTCTCCCGTAAAGACCACCTCATTTTAATAAAATGCGAACCTTCCATTTTCCGATCGAATTTCGATGATCCGAGCCGCTCAATGTGTTCAGAATGTGATTTTAAGGGTACATGTGAGAAATCAGCAAAAAAAAAGACCGGGAAGGACTTGATCCGAGCAGTTTTTGTTTATTTTTTATCGAACGGTTCAAATAAAAACTGCTCGGACGAAGCTCTTTCCGGTTTTTTTTGTTGTTGATTTCTCCCGGGTACCCTTAAAATCACGTTCTGAACATATTGAGCGGCTCGGATCTTCGAAATTCGATCGGGAAATAGGAGAAATGAGGAGGTTTGCATTTTAACTAAAATGAGGACCCCCTCATGGGAGACTGACTATATACATATATATATTGATTATCATCGTGTTAGCACCTTGAATCAATGGAAAATAGACGAAATGTATTTGAGTTCGAGACCAAATAAACTGGTGAAAAACGAAATAGGTCGAATTCAGACATTTTCTTCAAACTCGTTCATCAGAGTAAGCTTAACCAAACTATTTAACCAACGCTTTGAGATGGTATAAGAAACAAAGCAAGCTATGAGGATTACCACAAAAAAACCTAGCTGTGAGTTCAAGACTGATTAAACTGAGGAAATATAAAGACCAAATTGGTACAGTACATGTGTGCTATAAAATAATTACATAACAATAATCCTTGTGATGAAAAATTACTATAAAGTCCTAAAATACTAGTTAGCTAGTACTACTATAGATTAAGTAAAACATGCTAGTTAGTAAATTTGGTTAAGTCAAACATACTACTTTTTGAAGAAACTCTCTAAACAGTTATTTTTGCCACCAAGTTTGGACTGGACCAAAAATGAATATTCAACTATGGCATACTACTTTGAATGATCTATCAATTGATTCTTAATGTGACTTTATAATGAGAGTATTTGTTTTCCGTGAGATTGCATGTTCGAATCCCACGGAGTTCTTTGGAGCCATTGGATCTAGGGTTTACGCAATTATTAACTTAAGGGGTCTGGAATTCTGCGTGCAAGCTAATTCCGAAATTCGATTATAAAAAATAATAATAATGAAAGCGTTGCTATCTATAGAACACATAGCAACAAAAAGTCATGGGCTTAAATTATGATATGCAGTAATTAATAATATAAACTTCAACCTTGAAAGCATTGATGTGATATCACATTGCAACATAAAGTCATGGGTATGATGATATGCAGGAATAATAAAAAAAACCTTCAACCCATCCCCATCATTGAAAACATGAACACAAAAACAGGCAAGGCAGTAAAAGCATGATCAAAACTGGGAGAGAGAGAGAGAGAGATTTCTTGGAACTTGTTTAACTAATCAACACTAGTTTTGTCAGAAAATAATTTGTTGCAATTGGCAATCTGCCTGTAGTTGGGGTAGATCTAAAATATTTAGATCTTGAAAAAAAAATAAAGAATTTTAATTTTAAATATGAAATTGTGGCTCATCTTTCAATTTTAAAAATGCATTCTAGCACAATACATTTTGCTTTTCGCTCCAAAAACAATCATAATGCAAAACTCTATAAATGTTGTGCGGAGAACCTTTGGTCCGCTCTAGCAATTGGGTGAGGTTGCCGTGAAGGGTTCACATTCCCAAGCAGAAGCTTTGTCTCAAACTGAACATTCCATAGCGGATGAAAACTCCTATGGTAACGTTAAGGGGGTTGCTAGTTGCCTCTCCATTCCACATATTGCTTCAATAAGAGTGCAGGGGATATGGACCGGAGAGATATGTCAGACAAACCATATCCTGTGAGGAGTAACTTTTTTTTTTTTGGGGGATCTATGTGAGTAATAACTGTATATCAAAGGATTTCAATAGCCTTCTTCCCCCAACCATCCCATTTTGGAAGGTTGTGTATAAATTCATACTACTCCCTCCGTTGGACTTTGTTGTGTTTGTTTCCTTTTTTGGATGTCTCCAAAAATTGTTTATATCTCTTAATTTATAATATTTTATATATTTCAATATAGATTCTTTTTTGATAGATCTCAATTAATTATTTTAAACAAAGTTTTTGAAATCATAAAAACTTTATAGATTGTGTGAGATATAGACAATTTTTTGTGAGGAACAAAAAAGGAAAAAGGCACAACAAAGTGGGATAGAGGGAGTAATTAATTAGTAATTTTTCGTGACTCCGTGGAAGTAATTATTCAACGTTCCAGAGCCTACGTGGTACTGCCAACCATTTATGTTGCAACAATATATGCAGTAGAAACATTATCGTTTACTTTGAGTCTTTGATGATATTTTGTTTGCGTATTTCACATGATAATGACACATGATACTTCGAAAATACCCAATAATCGGCCTCTATACGGTTAATCACATTTGGCATTGCCCGGGACAAGATGGGCTTGTTGAGAATACAACAAGAGCAGCTCTTTTATAGGAGTAATTATTAAATGGTCTTCAGACCTTAATCCTCCACAACATATCCATGCGGAATTCAGTACCAAAAATCATTGACATGAATGTAATTGCAAAGGGAGCAACACGTGACAGTGGTCCACCTCAACTCTCCTAATTCTCTCTCTTAAACCCTAGCACGTCTACTCTCTTGAACCCTCGCACGTTTGCAAGTGCTGTGACCGGACGATCTAACACCAGTATAAGTTGCAGGAATCAGTCCCCCACCAACAAATACTATTACCTCTCTCAGGTTTGCTATGACGGTGTTTGTCGAAGACTTAAAATCGAAATCCGAAAGTATTGAAACCAGAATCGGTGTTTGTCGAAGACTTAACATCGAAATCTGAAAGTATTGAAACCAGAATTGGCACTCAAAGCTTTGACATAGCTTCCAGAGAGCCCACTCAGCCCAGAAGAGCGACAGCCTAGCTCTGGGGTTGTGACCTTGGATCAATAACATAGCCACCATCAATTCCCAATCATAGTTTTCGTACCAGCGAGCAAAAATAGGAGTAACTTTTTACAAAAGCAGAATCTTGTATCCGGATTAAATATATACACCTTTTCAGTTTATCTCTAATAACCAATACAAGGAATAACATAAGCTATAAACTGCTCCTGTGATAGCCCAAAATGTCGGAGCTTCACAAAGTTGCACAAGCTTATTATGCCATATTTCAGTGGCAAAAATCTGAAATCACGACGATTCAGCATTGAGCATTTGCAACAATGATAAGAAAGTGCAACTAATTGAACTGGTATTTGATACCTTCTGCTTGTACCATTTGAGTAGAATCATATCTTCGAAGGAATAATTAAAGGTCTGTGGTTGGCTCCGGAGGACCTCTTGCTATCGGCATCCCACTATCATCATATCTTCGAGGCTTTGCGTAGTCCACAAAAAGAACACGTCCATTCAGTGCCTGCCAGTAACCGAAACCCATTACTGATGAAGTCAGAGCTGTGTTTCAATCATGGATTTGTGGACTGATTTATCTTAGCTAATAGAAAGTACCAAAATAATGAGGAAACAAAACAATAAGTGAGAGTTTCTTCACTCCACTATCTTCTCGTGTTTTCTTTACGTTTGCCTTTCTCCACATAAACCCCTCCAAAAAATTTCATTATCCAAAAGAGAGCCTAAACGTTTTAACCATGAAGATGAGAAAGTTAAAAAGCAACCTTTCCATCCATTTCCATTTTGGCTTTCTCAGCTTCATCTTTGGATGCGAAGGTCACAAAACCAAAGCCTTTTGAACGGTCTGATACTCTATCCATTACAACTTTAGCTGCCAAAAGGAACAGGGTCACAGTTTCATTATGCATAACAGATTCACAAGCTTATGGAAATAGTTTACTCAATGGTTCATAATATCCACAAGGCACCTTCAACAACTTGACCATATTGGGAAAATGCATCTAATAGTCCCTTCTCTGTAGTGTAAAAAGATAGTCCTGCAACAGGGTGCATAGAAAATGAAAGGCTGATGAGAAAATGTTCCAAAAGGAAAATATCGTTTATCCAAGGCCAGAGATAAATAAAATAAAAAAATGACGCAGATTATCCATTTAAAATTCAAGATGGAGGGTTCCTGCATATTAGAATTCAAGATTTTTTGTTTAACACGAGAGATACCTAATTGGCTTACACAATTTTTCCCTGCATTGACTTCATGAAAAGAAAAATGACTTGGACTCCTCAACATATTAGAATTAGAAGATTAATAATAACGACACAAAAAAATCCCAGCTTGCAAATGAACTAATTTTCCTTGTTTAAAACATGCTAATGAAAGAAACGCCTTAGACTTATTTTGATCGTACACGCTTACATTCGCATGGAGTGCAGGTAGATGTGGTTGTCGAGGTTCACCACAACAACCAAACTGATTAGGTACCCTCTAAGTCAGACAACAAAACTATAGCCATATCATGATTCTCCTCAGTGGTGGTTTAGGTAAAGATGCAAGCACATAGTTGCACTTTAACTGGTAATGCTCACAAACGTTTTCAGAGGTTTAGCTTGTTCAGTGCAGTTGAAACTAAGGTCAAAAAGGAAGTCTAAGACTCTAGTATTGCTCATTGTTTTACTAACTGTTATGTGATGTTGGATAGCATTAAGACTTTAAATTGGAATATTGATCTCAATTTGGCTTTTGTACATTAATTCCTTGACTAATTATGTTTGGAAAAAAAACTTGGATTCCTAAATTTTTTTGTAAGGTAAGTTTCGGATCGGGGTGGGGATCACCGATCCCTGTTAGGGGCGGGGATGGAGAGCGGAGGTGTTCTCCGTTCAGGGAACGGGGCGGGGACGGAGGCAAATAACGAGTTCGGGGATGGTCAAATCCGTCCCCGATCCACCCCGTTGCCATCCCTATTCCACAACCTTTTTGGGTGTCCCTAAGGTCAACACTCCTTGTATCATTAGCTATGTCAATTGCACGTTGCAATGTGCCTTTAAGAGAGTGACTAAGATTCTTGCAAACAATTTACAAGTTAATCTTTGTTCTATAAGGGAAGGCATATCATGGGTAACGTGTTACCCATGCATGAGCTTGCAAAAGGATCCTGCCGCAATAAGGGGATGCCTAGATATGCTATCAAATTGGACATCATGAAAGCTTATGACTTAGTAAAGAAGAAAAGAAAAGAAAAAATGTAGGCGTCAGGCAGTTTGGTTTGTTTCTAAATGTTGTCCACAGGTACCCTAAAGCTTCAAAACACCATGAGAACGAATAGGGGAAACTTAATTACTAAGCGACGTAAGAATTGAGCAATTACAAAAAGTCATGTCCCGTATTTTTTTCCCTACACAAATAAACTAAATAAACTCTCAAAGTAAAAACTATCCCATTTTAGCGTGCCAAAGACAGCTTTTGGCCCCTCGTGATTATAGTCAAATCTTCGACTTCATGCTTGAATTGGAGGAAGAGGTTATGTCACCGACTCACCGCTCATCAATTTGATGCTATTCACCAAAAAACAAAAAACAAAAGTTTCATCATGATTCATTGTTGATACATTAGTAAACCAACATTTTTGTTGGCCCCCAATTGATAGAGGTGATTATTGCCAGTTTTGCATGTTTGTGCCCTCTCATCTTGTGTCAGTCTTTTTTACTCATTTAGAGAAAGAGAGTTAGAAAATAAACAAAAAATCGCAGTAACGTTAAGCACTTCTTTTCACCACCCAATGCATTAATCATTTTACCCAAAATATAGGTAAACCCCAAGGGATCGGCCTAGTGGTCAAGGCTTGGGATTCCTCGGTCTCAAGTTCAGGTGCTTTCAACTCCTTTGGAGCCCGTACATAAATTGGGACCCCCGCAAGTAGAAGGTGGGATTGGTCGAGAAAGAGAGTTAGAAAATAAACAAAAAATCGAAGTAACGCTATGCACTTCTTTTCACCACCCAATGCATTAATCATTTTACCCAAAATATAGGTAAACCCCAAGGGATCGGCCTAGTGGTCAAGGCTTGGGATTCCTCGGTCTCAAGTTCAGGTGCTTTCAACTCCTTTGGAGCCCGTACATAAATTGGGATAGAAGATGGGATTGGTCCCCAGGATTAGTCGAGGTACGCGTAAGAGGACCTGGACACCTGAGTTGTAAAAAAAAAAAAAAAAAAAATTCTAACTAAACCTAAATCATTCTTCATTTTACTACGACAAACATAACTACCTCTCTCCGCTCACCGTAATAGAGGATGGATGTGACACATTGAGGGGAGATTTTATAATTTATGCTCTTTTTTCTTCACTTTTTGTACTTTTTGGAAGAATTTTTGAGGGACCCACCGTTCTTTTTAGAGTTTGATCCTCCAAAAGTAAATTTGATCCTCTAAAAATGGAGGACCAAAAGTAAATTTGGAGTACAAAATTCCTCCAAACTCTAAAAAGGACGATAGGTCCCTCAAAAATTCTCCCAAAAAGTACAAAAAGTGAAAAAAAAATGAAATAAATTACAAAATCTCCCCTCAATGTGTTACATCCATCCTCTATTTTGGAGGAAATGCAGATGGATTGGAGATGCTCTAAGCGGGCTTGTTCATTTGGGGTCTCAAAACCCCTGCGCACTGTACCCAATAAATTTTCTCTATCTATCTCTCTCTGCTCATTAATCTTAAAAACCTACCTCAAAACCCAAATCAAACAGGGTACATTCCCAATCATCATTTTTCCGCGACGGTTGGATAATTTGGTCGCTCTTGAATCTAGATTGAGATGGACACGATGAACTTAAGCTGATACCATACAAATTTACCAAAGGTAGTGAGAGAAGAGAACACAAATTCAATCGAAAAGGCATACATACGCAGAGACACAGAGAGGGGGAGGGGTGGGTTACCTTTGACAAAAAGCTTGGAAGCGATACCTCTGCGGAAAATGAAGAGAGAGGGCGGAGGAACAAGAGTGCTTTGCTGTGAGAGTTGGCCAAAAATATGCCTGGGGATTTTTCTCAGGGCCGCCATGAGAGAGAGAGAGAGTACTTTGTGAAATGAGTGCCGAGACAGAGGGCTTGAGACGTGAGACTAATAGGCTTTGTTTGGAAAACGTGGAAAGGATGAGGAAGGGAAAGAAAAGAAAGGAAAATTAAAATTTTCAATTGTTTGGTCCGAAGAGAATGAAAAGAAGGGGAAGGGAAAGAAAAAAATTTCTTTTCCCTTGTTTGGTTTGAAGAGAAAGAGCGAAGAAAATAAGAATTTTAAGTGTAGTGAATAGTAAACTTTCACTCCCATTTTTCTCTCATTTTCCTTTTCTTTTATTTTCCTTTTCTTTCCCTAGATTCCAAACAAAGTGTATGATTTTCTCTGGTGGGAGAGGAAAGGGAGAGAAATGGCAAAGTAGAGTTCTGGGAATAGTAAAATTCCCCCCTCATTTTCTCTTTTTTTTTTTCTTAATTATTTTCTCTCTTTTTGTCTTTCCTTCCACAAGTTCCAAACAGAGCTTTAGGGACGATTTGTCATCCTTTTTTTTTTTTTTGATAATTACGCTCTGATATTTGTGTTTTAGTGTTATTGTCATGTGTATTTTAAACACCAAAAGACAAATATTAGAGTGTAGTTATAAAAAAAAATGGAGTGCCAAAATGAATTACCAAATATTTATTCAAAATTTCCACCAATTAAGAGAGACTCAAATATTTATACAAAGGTTGAAGGCTTGTTTTACTTCGCAATAATTACTCCTATGTCATCCATGAAGCTTTTACTCAAATTTGTACTTGTATTCGGTTTTGTCCAATTGGAATACTTCATACGTACCCAATAAAACTTTAGCTTAAAATTTAAGTAAAACTGTAAAAGCTAAACTTTGGCCTTACCAAAGTTTACCTTCGGCCTTATCAAAATTTTACTTTGGCTTAAACTTTGGCAAGGCCTGAAGATGCTCTTATATTTCATTGGCAAAAACTATCATGTAGCATATGATGCGCGTGCATTAGCATAATTGAATTGTTGTATATGTAGTTGGATTGTTTTAAAAAATATTCCAAATTATACAAAATTTTGAAGCTAAGAATTGAGAGAAAAAGAATAGTGTTCCATTGGAGAATAATGTGACCTGGCGGGTCATGTAACTCGTAAGAGCTTTTTCGTTGTTCAATAAGGGGGGGGGGGTGGGTTCATGTAATTCGTAAGAGCTTTTTCGTTGTTCAATCAGGGGGAAATGAATGAGTATTTTGAAATTTCATTGAAACAAAAAAAACCTGAAATAAAATTTGCTGCATTTCTTTTTTTATAATTAAGGTCCAGTCTAGAAGCACGGAGAAGTTAAAAAATTTGGTAAAATTCAAAGATACTTTAATGAAGACAAAAGCTTGAAAATAAGCTGAAAAAGGTTGGCTACCAAAAAACAATAAACAAAAAACTGAAAAAGTTTATTCCCAAACAAATAGTACTACTATATTGTTGTAACTTTTGGTTAAATGTGAAGCTAAAGAATTGAAGTACCTTTATTTGTAAAATGATAAACCGAGAGGTGAATGAACCCGGATGACCGCCTTCTCAAGTTTCAAAATTTCTTAAAATTCTTCAAAATTAGTTAAGTTCATCCACCCAACGTTTTTAAAGAAAAGCTAATACCTGCCCATCCAAACTTTTTTGAAAAGTTCAATATATGGATGAAACTATCAAATATTTAACATTAGGTTTAACATTCATGGTAAGAAAAAAGACAAGGAAAAAAAAGAGAAAATGTCAGTATCTATCACCCACTCCTTTTATGTTCACCTATCCTAGATGGGATTGGGAGGGGCTGTAGTTCGGCAGCCGCACTACACCATGTCGTGCGGTCAATCCGACCGTCCGTCTTGGCATGGACGGCTTGAATTTAATCCGAACTCCTTCAAATCCAAACCATCCATTGCCGAGATGGATGGCCAGATCAACCACACTACATGTGTAGTGCGAGGGTGCACAACAGCACCCTTGGATCCACTCCTAGACGAGGATATCTTGCAGAGAATTAGGGCTTACTCCCACTATCTTTTTTTCTCTACAACTTATAGCCTTTAGCTAAGCTGTTTCCACTAAACTAAAACACTAATACATTTTCTTCCCCTCCATTCCCTTTGACCATCTTCTACTTATACACAGATTGATAGGAAACATGAAAATTTTCTAGGAAAGTGAACATGAAAGGAAACATGAAAATTTTCTAGGAAAGTGAACATGAAACTGAAATGAATGGCTAAGATTCTTTTGTATTCGGGCTACATTCTCTTAATGCCATGTTTCTAATATAATTACTTACTTGTCAAAAAACCAAAAAAAAAAGGCTGAGATTCACGGTTGTCTTGGTCATTCATTTCAGTTTCATGTTCACTTTCCTGGAAAATTTTCATGTTTCATAACATTTTCGATCAACACATACAAACAGCTACAGCTAAACGGTACTTACACCACAGAAAAAAAAAGAAAAGAGAACTTCCACCATATTGGGTATAAAGAATGCAAGTAAAGACCCAATAACCCCACCCTTTTCTTTGCATTTCACAGTTCCACTTACATAAATCCAGAAAAAGAAAAACAGAAATTACCAAAATTTGGAAATTGTCAAACATGCAAAATCTACTCCAGACAAGTTTATTTTCTAGCTGAGTCCAGAAAACTCTACAGAACTGACATCATGCATTTGGAATGCCCTAATCAACTGGAATTGGGATTACCCAAGTCTGCTATACCAAACATCAGATTTCAACAGCGCAGAAAAAGGTAATGAAATGTAACATATTGAACAAACCAGGCAGGTGAAATCTTCAAAGAGGATTAGCGTAGTAACTTCCAATCACATGAGGCGAGTAAACAACATATGTACAGATCCGATCCTACATGCATCATGTACTCTCTTGGTCTATAGACATAACCCAACTCGATGTTGTAGCAGTCACGATTGGTGCACTTTCAGCAATGCTTGGTAGACCATGTCGATGAATTGATTGTCCTGGGAAAATGGCACATCCAATGGTAAATAATTCAGGCCTAATTTTTCCTATGGCAGTTTTTCCAGTTTTTGGTTCGAATGTTTGGTTTGATGGGAGGAAGCTGAAAAGTTTAAAAAAAATTGTGAGCATAACTAGAAAACCCTCCACTAAGGAGGGAACAAAGTCACGATTGGTGCACTTTCAACAATGCTTGGTAGACCATGTCGATGAATTGATTGTCCTGGGAAAATGACACATCCAATGGTAAATAATTCAGGCCTAACTTTTCCAATGGCATTTTCTCCAGCTTTTTGTTTGAATGTTTGGTATGATGGGAGGAAGCCGAAAAGTTTTAAAAAAAATGTGAGCATAACTAAAAAAGCCTCTGCTAAGGACAGAACAAAGTCAATATTCCAGCTTATTTGATCTTTTCATTTCTTTTGAACTCATTTCAAATTTGGTTCATACTCTTTTGCTTTTCGAGTCCTTTTGTCGAGAGGAATCACTAATCCTAAAATGATGACCTAAAAAACTTCACCAAAGATGAAAACAAATGCAAAAAGAAAAGTGAAAAGTTAAACTCGCTCCAAACGCGTGCTAGGTAACGTTTGGTTTGGTTTTACATGATGGACATTTCTGAATGGCCACTAAAAAACGTCTCAAAAAAAAAGAAAAGAAAAGAAAAAGGAAGAGGGAGCAAGAAATACCTGAACAAGCATTAGAAGCGCATCGCGAACTTTCTCTCTGCTAGCTGGCCCGTGATTCGGAGCCATAGCAGAAGCAGGAGTTAGTAATGGCGAGGGTGTGGGTGGTGGAAAGGGTTGAAGCACCGGAGTACCATGGGGACGTTGTTGTTGATTCAAAGGGGGATGAAACGACGAAGTTGGAAAAGATAAAGATAGAGGTGGAGTCATCAACACAGGGGCAGAAGAAGAAGGGGGAGTAAAGAAAGAAGAGGGCTTGACGAGATTGGTGACCCGATTGTTAATTGAGTCAGGGGTGTCGTGTAGTGGGACCAGAGGTGCGGATGAAGCTGAGTAAGGAGCAGATGGCACATTAAGGACCGGAATAGGGGAGGGAGCAACACTAGGAATGTGAGTTGATAAAGGAAGGTTGGGAGAAATATGGTAGGGTTGTCCAGAGTGTAATATACCGGGAGTGTTATTACCGATATTCACAGCCGTCTGCAATAAGAAAGTTCAAATAAATTCGCACATTACCATGTATTGACAAACCAAGGAAATACATAAGCAGAATAGAAATGAAGAAATTCAGTTACAAAGGATGGGAGGCATCAAGAGTGACAAGGTGACGTGCATGTGTAATGCAAAGCGTTTTACATAGTACACAGGCTGTGTAATATGCAGCTTCAATGAACAACACCTCCAGCATTATAAACTACTAAATAAAATAAACCGTTATTGATACAAAACAATCGGCAACTGCACACAAGTCGTGGGTACGTATAAACAAAAAACCTTTCTGTACCTTACCACTTTAATCTCTTTAGGAAACATCACTACTTTTTCAATGGTTACATTCAAAAACACTTGAGAGAGAGAGAGAGAGAGAGAGAGAGAGAGAGAGAGAGAGAGATCCACAATCAAGCTTTGTCAAATAGCCATACCCCATTCAGTTCCCATTATGGGGGCTCTAGTAGGGGAAGAGACAAACAGTGTAATTAGAAGTAGAATGAGGGTCAAATTAGAATACATACATTAAAGAAGTTCACAAAGGAAGAATCTTCAGGGACATCAGCGGAAGTGGGGGCAGTAAATGATGGTTCCAGTGGCCCTTCAATCACTGCAGTGGTTGGGACTGCTTCAAGTTCCTCAAACTCACTGTATATAAGATATAAAATGAAAACAGGTAAAGGAAGTTAAAAACAAGGATTAAAACAGAATATCATCTACAAACAAGAAGAAATAACCAAAGCAACAAATTAGCACCATAATATGGCACATCAAGATTTGACAAAGTGACAAAACTCAACAACTTTAAAGAAGAGGAAGAAGACGAGGAGGAGATATACATGACAAAACCAAACCGATATTGTTGGTGTCTTCTGAAGTATCAACTAGGGAAAATAATCAACGAATCATGATATTTGCCAATGGATGACAAGATAACTAATTTGTTCAATTGAGCAAAAAAACCAAGATTAAAGCACTTTGTCCAAGAAACACATTTGGCAAATCACAATGATAAAAAAATATGAAGCCAATGAGTAATTAAGCCATCATCGCCATATGAAATCACTCATTACCTTTTATTTGGAGATTTTGGCTTCGAAGGGACCTTTGAGTATGCACTGAGTATCCTGAAAGAGAAAAGGCACAAGCTATTAAAAAAAATTCGCTGCTTAGTGATATAATGCTTTCCAATAAAACATGCTAGTCCAACCACATATAATAAATGTAGAATAGAACTCAAAGCCCTTTAGCCAAGAAGCACGTGTACGGGTACTGGTACGATACAGGTACACAGATGCAGCCAAACTTTAAAAATTCAGGGAGAGGATACGGCTAGGGTAGACTTAAATAGAGGAAATTGTTAAAATGACTTGGGCGATTAAGAATCCAACATCGAATAACAGTTTAACGCCAAACTTGATGTAGGGCTAAGAGTTTAGTCTCATTACACTAAAGAACCCACACACTAAAATCTTTATTCTTCGATCATACTGAGCATAAAAAATTAGTCTTATTAATTTAGCTTCATCTCTTTCAGGGTACGGCTTGAATATGTATTGGGGTACTTCTTAGGTATGACAAAAACTATCACATAAAATTTTGGCAGGTGATTGGAGTACTGGTACGTACTTAGAAGTACTCTGCAAAGTACAAGTACCCAGTACGTTACAAGTACAAAAGCAAGTCGTTAGGTATTAGTTCTCTGCTAACCATTAATTTCTTTATCTACTACCACACAGAATTGACACTAACAGCGTTAATCACCAAACTTGCAAAATCGCCAGTACTTCCTAAGAAAAAACAGCTTTACAACTAAGATAAGAACAACCAGCTTTACATATGACCTAACAACCAGCTTTACAATACTTCTGTCGTCCAAGTCACGAGGAAACTGGACCCAACCTCCAGCCCCTATCATCTTTCTCTGTATTTATTTTTCCCAACCTTCTCTTTCTTTCCTACTCCTATGGTCAATGCAAACAAAATCAATACACTTAGTGGCCCAATACGTGTTTGAAGAAAAACATTTAAGAGCTGTACTTCATTAGGCGGGGTTGGTTATAGTAATTGCTTTGCCAACCATGAAGCTAACATCAGTTTGGTTCTATAACTCGACCAATAAACTCCACACAAAAGGCTTAATCCTTCAGAATCCTCTTTCCTTCCCTTATTCTTATATTCAATCTTCTAATACACACATCCAAACGCAATAATCTTAAGTCCAGACCTACTGAGGGAATAAAGCTTATGATATCATTTGATACTCCAATAAATAAGGAGATTCAAGCAGTGCAAAGCCGAATGTTTGATTTCCAATCCCGTGAGTGGTTCTTTAAGAGGAAACCATAGCAAACCAAACAGAGCCTTAAGTCCCAATCAATTGGGCTCTATCAAGGGTCATATTCATAATCACATACGCGTCATAAGGATCTAATGAGGTTTTCCACGTGCTGGCTGTTAGCTACCTAACAACCCTCTTGAGCCTCCTTTGTCTGGGCTTAGGATCGGCGTGGTAGATATGACTTGAAGCATGACACAGGCATGGTTGGTTCTTTGAGAGGACTGCCATAAAAAGTCCAACCTAAATCTGACTTACGCGTGTACTCCAAAAACTATACAAACACAACACGACTTCAGTTAATCTCAGTTCAAAATATCAACTAACAAATGTATAAGAAGCAATTAATTGTTCGGAGGGGTACACGTAGCACACTTTTGAAAGATGGAAAAACAATAAAATACCTATTGAAGAGGTTTGCAACTTCCTCGCATTCCCGCTGATTGTAGAACCAAATTCCATTAACTTCTTGGGCAGCGTTCCGGTACAAAAGATATGGAGCTTGAAGCTCAAACTCAAAATCACCAAGGAGGTTCTCTACAAGGTTATCTGTGCGATAATGAAAGACAAGTTAAGACCATTTATTGCAAATGCAAAGATGGTAGATGTCTCCAAATGCATGCTGCCAAGGAAGCATACTCTGTTCCAATAATTCACCAAACTCGCATTCACCTTGCTGAAATATAATGCTATGACAAACACTTCCTTTTGTCATCCAGAGTTAGGCTCACAGAAGATCATCCAGAGCCATGTATTTTATGTGTAGCTTAACAATCATCAAACAAGGAAAACCTTTCACAGTTTCATGTAAGATTTGGCAATCAACCGACATCAAAATTCGACAATGGAAACTAGATCATGCCTATGTTTGGAATGTCTTACGTTATAGTAGCTTTTCTCACACCTTTTTTCGCCGGTTCTGAACGATTTTAACTTTTTTCGCCCCAAATTTTATAATTATCGAATTCGACTCGGCAAGAGGAATTGGAAAGAAATAAAAAGATACCAATGAAGATTGAAAGAAAATCACTAAGACGAAGCAACAACCCTAATAACACTGACAACAATTCCAGATCTTATATTTCTTCACTGTATAAGATTACTCATTAACATTATGTCCGTCACACAACGAACCCAAAGTTCATTCTGTCCAATAATCAAATAGATTCTCTCTCAACATTAATAACATAAAGAGAATCAACCCACCAACATAGAGCAAAAGACCAAACCTGTATTTCGCCGGTTCATGACAATGAACTGAAACCGAGGCTGAGTGTTCCTGCAAATACCAGCATTGGCAACCACAATACATTAGAAATTTTTCCATAAAGCTGCAGGGCTGCACACAATTCATCTGCAATTAAAGTCTCTCCCAGAAAAATGGTGTGACAGCTAATGAAAGATCAAGGGTCTAATGGCATGGATTGATCGATGATGCTACATTTAGGATCTGTTTGACTTTGGAATTTGGATAACTGTAGATTTCAAAAGAACAAAACTGAGATCACTATTCAGCTCCAATATTAGGTTTAATAGTTTGGATTGGGATTTATACATCGAGTTCTGAGGTCTATCACGATTCATGATGAACTTGCCATCATATCAGCAATTGTAGTTGTATCATAATCCAAAAAAGAACAGATCACTTACAGTTTGAATCCATCTCCATTCTAATTTACCCAATGTTCTAAAAATTGCTAGGAGTTAGTCAAACGGAAAAGGGGCGCCTAGCACCAAGGTGGGAACTAGGCACTCGACTAGTCAGCTACCCAATCTAGGTGCTGGACAACCGGAAAAGGGGCGCCTAACACCAAGGTGGGAACTAGGCGCTCGACTAGTCGGCTACCTATCTAGGTGTTAGACCACCGCCTAGCACCTAGGCGGAGGCTACTCGGCCACATAGGCCGACTTTTAGAACACTGCTAAAACTCATGTATATTCTACAGTTTTAGATAGTGGTAGCGGACTGTGTAGAGGTAGCGGGAGTATCGAATGATAAGTAGTGGGAACTGGGTGTAGCGGTCGTGGATTTTTGAAATCGTTTTTGGCGCCAAAGCTAGTGGTAACATAGCGGCCGTAGTGGTCGTGTAGCGGGCAAAAAATCGGATATGAAGCAATATGTAGCGGAAACCAGCCGACATGGGTGTGAATTTTGGGCAGTAACGGTAAAGCGGGGTGTTGCGGTACCGGAGGTCTGAAAAACCGCTACGTAGCAGCCAGTTTTTAAATCTATAATTTCTATTGTGGAAATTGAACATCACATGCCTTCATTTAAAATCCACATCATCATCCTGTTTGGTTCTCATCTCATCTCATCTCATTTTCCTCTCTACACGCTTCTCAATACATTTTTCTCTCTATCTCTCTCCACTCATTATTACTAAAAAATAACTTTCAAAAATGAGAACCAAACAAGGTGAATTAACTTCCCCAGCTTCAATTTCCAAATCCCAAATATAACCCTTACCTCTTGACCACAAACAAAGACCCCTCCACGTCCTTGCGACTCTGCAACCAAACACCAACAAATCAACAAAAACAAAAACCTAATCAAACCGATCGCACCAAAGACGAAGATAACTCTAAACCTAAAGATTTCGAAGTAAATTGGTCCAACAAGCAAGTATTAATACAAACCCATTGGTTGAGATCGATGTTGAATTCGTAGAAGGTGACGTGGGCGGCTGTGATCAGGATCTCTTCGATGTAGGGATCCATTCGCTGGAGGACGGTGAGGTTGAGTACTTTGGTGCTGTTCTGGTCCAGATTCGGCATCAATTTACCGGTCTGAGACATTTTTTTTTTTTTGCGGTGGTGGAAACCCTAAACCCTAGACGGAGTACAGCTGGAGAGAGATTACTGTTCTGATCCAGTTACAGATCCAGTGTAGAGAGAGAGAGAGAGAGAGAGAGAGAGAGAGAGCTTGGTAGCTGTGGGGGCTTAGAGAGAGAGAGAGAGAGAGAGAGAGAGAGAGGAGGGGGTGGATTTGCGGGTCAAAAACTTTTACTAGAACTGCTCAAAAAGGATAGTCCTAGGGAGTTGGTGCTTGGGAGTGGGGAGCTTCCGAAATGAAGCGGGTCGTGTCCTTGAGAATGACTACAGACTGGCCTCTAGAATCTACTAGTCTGAGAATAGTATACCGGTTAAAGTGTCGGTTTCTAAACTACACTAGTAAGGTAGTCTTGTATATATTTATCGTTATCGGTGTGATACTGGATATCGTTGATTATTATTGTTATTTTTTAACATAAAAGAATTTTAGTGTAATATCTTCAATTTTAAAAAAGGAAAATGAATTTGAAAATAAGTTTGATATTGTCAGGTATCGTCCTGTATCATCCAGTATTTGATCGATAATATTCGGTATTGACTGATAATGAAAGAAAAAAAATAAATAAAGATTTAGTTCAGTATCGTCTGGTATGGCCAGTACCGATTGATATTTGAGCCGGAATGAATTTAGGGTATAGGTTATAGGATTTGGTCAATATCAGTATATACCGGTTGATACAGCATGGGATTCAAAACCTTACTCTAGAGTACCTCCCACTATATTTTTTGCTTCACGCTAAAATGACATGGGCAGTGATTTTCACATTTTTTTAATCAAAACTCTCCTTTTTTTGGTCTTATGTGAATTTACAATGTTATCCTTTCAAATATGAAAAATATACAAGTGAAAGGTTAATTTTTTAAATTCACATTACAAGAGAACAAAAAGAGTGTGCTTATGAAAATAGGGTAATGTGAATTACTAGTGACAATAGTCAATTTGTTTCTGTTAAATGATATTTTAGTTAATGTATATGAGGAGAATGATCTATCTAGAAATCCATAAAACCATAGGCTTTTTAGTCTATTTATTCTATATAATTTAGTAGAAACTCCTCTTACAATCCTTTCAGTTTGGCCTTTGCCCGCGTTCTCAATCTTTCCAACCGTGCTCTTAATTTCTCTCTTCACTTAAGTTCATAATCCTTACTCTCATAAATTTTATTGTGGAGACCCGCAATTTCATTTAATAAATTTAAAATGTGTTATGTGGAATAAAATGAAGGAATTGGTGGAGGATATTGGTTTTGGGGTTAATGTAGGAAGATTGTTAGTAGAAGGGTGTAAGTGTAATTTACGTTTGTGCTAATATATATAGGTGTGTGTGAGTGTAGGGGATTAAAAATCCCAAGTCTCACTCTCTCTCACCTCTCCCGACCTCTCATCTCCCTCTCGGCTCTCCTCCACTCTCACTCAAGAACCCATCAAAACCACTTAAGCTCTACACAAACCAACCCCTAATTTGTCTTCTAAACGCGATTCATGCTTCGAATTTCGTGGATCAAGCTCGGGAAAGGATTATTCGGTTGAGATTGAAGATTTTGGAGTCTAGGGCTCGGAGAACCTCTTGGGTTTGACTTTAATAATCGAGGTAGGGATTTCTCTCACTCTTTGTATGTTCTTGAGTTGGTTTTGTGCATGAAATCGTGCCTATGGTTGTTGTGATTGTTGTTGTAGTTGAAACCCATGAAAATCTGCTTAGAATCTGCTCGAATAACAATGTTATCGATACCTTTTGCGATTGTTATCGATACATTTATGTTACCAAGCCCAGAAAATCCATTGTTATCGATACCCTTGCGTCTGGAATGAATTTTGACCAACAGGTATCGATACCATTGGCCTTGGTATCGATACCTGTTGCTTATCTCCAGCTTTCACTGTTTTGCCTCAATTTTTCACCGTATTGATTTCAAATCACTTCTAGTCATTCTAAACCACTTCCAAACATAGTCATTCGCACTCCAATGATCTCTTGGTCATCCTCACTCGTTGGTTCTCGTCGCGTTGAACATAAATATCATATGGAGTGAATTAACGTCCTAATCCTTTATTGGCGCGTTCATTTAACTATTAGTGGTAATGTGAGATGCTAAGATAGACGGGGTGATCATACTTAGATTAGATGTGTGTGTGTCTTGATGAGGTGGATTGTTAGATAGGAGGATGAATAAACCGTGGACGCACGTGAAAACTTGACACCTGGTGCAATGTAATACGAGGAATGAGTTGGAAAGACTAGTTTGGAAACAAAGTGGAAGTATGAATGGGTATGTGGATCATTTACTCAATATAAATCCCTCCTTAGCTATAATCGTGCAATTGGAGCATTAGAAACACATATGACATAAAGCAATACAAGTGAGTTGTAATCGGCATACGGGGTCTTGATACCCGGAACTTGAATCGGATATACGGGGTCATGAGTACCCGGAAAATAGAATGGATGTACGGGGTCATGAACGCCTGAAAAATGGAATGGATGTACGGGGTCATGAGCATCCGAAAATGTATTGTGGGTGTATGGGGCCCTAAGACCCGGAAAATCTCTTAAGCTCACTATTCGGTATGTTAATGGAGGAAGAGCTACTTGAGCTCGCATAGGAGATCAACGGGAGACGTATGGGGTTCTCAAGTCAAGACCCGGAATGTAAGTCACTCAACGTAGAAGTGTGCGAATGAAATTTTGAATAGAAAGGGGAAATGTAAAAGATAACTAAGGGATTGACTAGATCGATCAATGACAAATGAAGTACTCTAAAAGTCTTGAGCTTCCGGCATGAAGTTAGCGTTCATTGCATTCTCTTACTGGTTTCAGACTTTATTCTTTTTATGTCCAAAATTTTGTCATTTGCATACAAGGTTTGTAGAGACTTTCCTACTGGGCACACGTTGCTCAACCTTTCATTTTTCAGGTGTACATTCGGAGCTGTAGCATGGAGTAATGTGCGTGCGTTGGTTGGAAACCTTTTGAAAGCTAGCATGGGGATATTGCATTGACACTCGTTGGGATTCTTTGGAAGATGTAATTGTACTTTCATTTTACCTATTTGACAAATAGGTAATTGTAAACTATTTAACTTCTCTTTCACTATTTGTAATTACAAGTTATCGGGCCGATGCGCCTTGGGTAAAACTCTTTTGGGGAATGATGTATGTCATTGTGAGGATTTTAATAAAAAAAAAGTTATTTATATTTATGTTGAAAATCGAGGGCGTGACATTTACTCTCTCTGTTACTTTTTAAGTGTCTATGTGTGTCATTTTCAATGACTAATACCTCTCGACGTTGTCTCATAAACATAATTGAGATCTATTAAATAAGATTCATATGACATATTTTTAATCATATACATTGAGAAATAAAGACAATTGAAAACGACACGTAGAACAGTGATAAACACTTACAAAGGGACGAAGAGAGTAATAGTTTAGCAAATTCTTGAAAGGCACCTTCGCGCTCCGACTTACGCACACGCAAGCTCATTATATGATCATTGACTAACCCCTCCGAAATTGTTTGTCCTAATTTTATTATAATCAAATAAAAAGTTTATTTACAGTTAGATTATTTTATAATACGTTTGTAATGCACTATGGATGATAATGTGATAGTACCTTAATTGACTCTACTAAATAAATATTTTAAGATCAAATACTATATTATAATTTAAAAGATATATATTAGCAATCTAAAAAACATATGAATCCGACAAAAGATAAACAAATTAGGAAGAAACGAATAGGAAGAAACGAATCTATCTATCTATCAATATCCTATGTAAATGTGTTTTTTCCTTCAAAAGCTTACAAATCTTCAATCCTAATTTTCTACATTTTTTTTTGTATAAAAAATAAATAGAGTGAAACATGGGAAAGTGGGGAGAGAGGGGAATGTGGGAGAGGGAGGGAGAGAGACTTGGGGATTGAATATGGAGGAAAAATTATTTTATGCCCCCTGCAGGGTACTGTCACGTTGTACTCCAATTCATTTTTCACCACACATGTTTTTCCGTGCATAGAATGAGGCCAATGCTAGCGTGCATCGAATACAAGTCCGAAAAAGTATTAAACTATCTTTTTTTATCACGTTATGCCCGTTCGATACGTAGAACCGAAAAAAACCAATGTGATTTTTTTTATCCCGTACATTGAACGGGCACAGGGCCAATGCCCATGGCCTGTTCTAAGAATGATGCTCTAAACGCTTGACGGTTTTTACGAAAAAAACAAACAAACAATCACAATACGAGAAAACAAACTATAGTATTAAATCCCTTTGACTAATACACGATAAAAACAAATTATAAGGCCGGGTTGGGTCACTATAAAAATATAAAAATACGTATATCTATATAAAGTAGGTAGTTTCAAAAGCCAACAAACCTAACAAAGATCTCAAAACAAGCAATCTAATTTTTAATTAGTACATAGTATTTTGTTATTCCTAAAACTATGTATTTATTCTAAGAGATTGGGCCTTCTTTTTTGTTACCACGGTTTGGGTCTTTTTTTTATTACCACCGATTCATACAATCACAAATGAGTCTTTTTTTGTATTTCGTATTTTTTCTTCTATTGGGCTAAAAGGAAAATTAGTAGAGTGTTCCAAAAATTTTACATTTTTAAGATGCCCAAAGACTAGACCTCTTAAGCCCTGGGGTTGGGCGGGCCTTGAAGAGGCACAAACGCTAGTCAAGTATACAGTAAAGTAAAAACTGCATCACACAATCCCTTATTATTCGATTCTTAACAAGGTCAAATACAATTCCTCTATTGCACACTTGGTACGAAAACTAAAGCAAATTACACTTCATCCTCGTTTCTTTTTCACCCATCCCACATTAGCAAATAGAACTTTGAAACAAACACATGCAAATGATAAAGCACAATTATGGACCGCCAAAACCAACTCATGCGATCGATTCGGCTCCATATCTTCTTAATGTCTTTTCAGAGCAACAGCAGATAACACTACCAAGAACATGAAGCCAACCATCGCAACGAATGATGCCACCACGGCTCCGCTGGTCTTCTGGCAGAAGTTGTCGAATTGCTGGCATATCGCTAGCCAGTTCGCGCTTGAATTCCCATTGTGAGCCAAGTAAACTATGGCCGCGGATGATCCAGCAGCTGCAGTGGTCAAAACAAGCGTCACCTGCAGCACAACGTATAGAGTTTAGTTCAAACAAAACTATATATATAGGAAACAAGTAAGAGGTAATGGCATGATATATTGATGAAGGGACTTACTATGTCGAAGAAGATAAGGAGCAACCTTGGTCCCACTGCATGTGGTCGGATTATACAAACAATGGAGAAAGCAATGGAGAGGGCAAGGTAGACACAAGCTATTGCCATTGCCACCACGAAAAACCTGCAAATACAGATAAACACCATGCATATATACATGCATGACACCATTAGGAGGAAAGGTTCTGTTAATATATAGAAGGACCGTTCGTGTAAAAGGACTGCAACATATAATTGTATACGGCATTTCACATAATAATTATGTCTCTATAGCATTATTCTGAAAGAAACTCGTACGTACTGGAAAGCCGGTAGATCGTCGTAGCTGGCTTGAAACTGGAAGAATTGAGTGAAGAAGGGGAGAGTCTGATCAGTAGTCCCCATTATAGCTGTTGCAGCTATGGCAAGCGCAAGCGTACTTAGCCTTAAAACAAAGTCCAATATTGCAATCCCCCTCTTATACCCTCCTCTGTTATCCTCATGCCCCCTTAATGCAGCCATACCTTTGGCAACTAGCCCGGGAGGAGTTGCCAAAAGAGGAGCTTTTCCCTTTGCTTCTCTGCTCGTCGTTTCTGTATCTGCAACGTCGACCCTCGTTGAATCAGCCATTTTCGAGAGAGAGAGAGAGAGAGAGAGAGAGAGAGAGAGAGAGAGAGAGAGAGAGAGAGGGGTGTGTGTGGTGAGAATAGGGCTAGATGGGAAACCTTATATAGTGATCTGCAGTGGGTTTGGTAAATAGGAATTTGCATGCAGAGTTATAGAATTGTTCAAGTGTACGTGTTATATTCTTGTGTTGATGGAGCAAGAAGAGTTGTTGATAACATTTCTTTAAATGGTTGAATATAATCCTCCAACCCTAAAGTAGAGAAGTTTGAGTAGAGATTGGAGAGAGGGTCAAACAAATATAGCTAACTAAATGAGTTAGTGACGCCCACTCCTCTAATTACTTGACTATGATAATTGCAAATAGGCAGGCAAGATTAATTATTGGTATACTTATTTGTTTTAATTAACAACTCTTCATTCCCTTAATCCATCAACTAAACAACCACCCCACACTATTCCACTATTGTAGAAGAGAAGGCTCTTTTCTCAGCTTAGAAAAGACTTGCTGGAAATGAAAGTAGTTGGAGAGGTGTTTCGCATATGGAAAAGTCATTTGGTGGTCTTGTGTCCAAGTTCGTATAGGGGATCATTCCTGCAAAAACGGTGCCAAGCGGCCGTTCATCTCGGCACGGATGATTTGGATTGAAATTTGAACCGTCCATTACTCGGTTAAGATCCGAGCTGTCAATAGCCGAGATGGAACAGCCGGATTGGCTGTTTTGCACCTTCTTTGTAGAGTGTTACTTGGCAACATCCCCCATTCCGTAAACTGCACCTTTCCCTACCCCAATTTCCCTATTTCCAATGGGAAGGAAAAATCACCATTTCAGGGGGAAAAAACTTGGGATTATCAACTGCCGTAACACTTCGTAACTACAGTGGAAAGTTATACTTCAGTCAAGTGAACGACAATTGTCCGAAGACATTTAGCCATTTAGCAGCTTAAGCATTGGCACCACAGCCATAATTTGGATTATTTTGGGTGAAATTTAAGTCCACCCATTGCGCCAAAAAATAGCAAATGTCGTCTTTGTGTGCCTAACTGGCTGGCTATTGCCATTTCACTCACATCATATCCAAACCATTTGATTCATGTTAAAAGGAGAGATGAGTTTGATTCAATGGTCTTGATTTGAGATTGCGTCGAATTAGTCAAAATATTACCAACCGGTAGAGGAGCATTGCTATTTTTTAACTTATTGATATTGACAGACTCGGGGCTGACCCCATTGAAAATTTGCTTTTCTTTCTCGTCTTCTATAGTTCCCAGCAAGAGACATACTACAGAGGCCTAGGCCTGGCACCCTGTTGTCAGAGAAACCATCCTCTCCGTCACAGAAAGGAAATAAATTTCGAAAACTCTAACTCCACGTTCATTTACACACCCAATTATACACTCACACTCATAATAAAAGTGAATTCCATACATACTGGGTGTATAGTATATACAGGCTCCACCCATGTTGTTAGTGTGAATGTATAATTGGGATAGAATGATCGAATAAATTTGGCATGGCCATTTTAACATCATTTCTTTCATTGAGTCTCTAATTGAAGTGATTGTCTTCACGGATCAAAAAAAAAAGTGATTGTCATCACTCTCTCTCTCACACACACACACAGAGTGTTCTAATTCCTGCCACCCAAATCATGTGACTGCCACCAAAATTTACACCAGCAAAACCAAAAACACTGCAACTTGACTGCAACAATTTGGAGTCCATCAATTGCCATATACACGACCTCAGAATCTCCTATATCATCAAACTTGGAAACTGAGATCAGGAGGCCTTCACATCCAACTCGAATTCTTCCACTAAAAAGCAAGCTATTTTGAAGAATAGAAAATAAGAATCACCATATTTTACAAACCACGCTAGGATCTATAATGCAGGACAAAAAAAAAGAAAAAGAAGAGACACGTCTCGTATGAGATTGCAAAGCATTCTTACCACATTGCAATACACTAAAATTCTATATTGAACAGACAGAACCAGAGACCGAAAGTATAGCCATCACTCTCTTCCCAAAAACTTCAATCCAATGCAGCAAGTTGTTGCCGCTCTAGTTTAACTCTAGCCTCAACTTCGGCAGACCAAGCCTCCATTAATATATATGATACAGAAGGCCAAATTCCAATGGGGAACAGAACCATGCATGCCTCTATAAATACCTCATAAACTCATCTGTCAAATTCAATTTCAGCTCAACTTGCCTGAGTTAGCCGTCTGAGTCAACTGGGCCCCATTTTCTTCACAAGAGGAGAGATTCAACATAGAATTCGACCCCACGGTGAATCCATTTGTCTTGACTGATCCTATAGGGCTTTCTCTTGAGGTGGTTGTCTTTGTTGGCTCAGAGAGCTTCACAGATGGCTCGTCTAAGGATTCCATTCGTTTTAAAGATGGCACATCACCTTTACAGTACCTTCTCCACATGTTCCGGTATGATGACTCCAGACCAAGAGTGAATTTTGAACCATCGCAAAGGGGGGACTTAGACATGAGGCGTCTTAGATCCATTCTCAAGTTAGAGAGAGCTGTTACGTCTGAGGCCAAATTCAGTGCCAATTGGACATACTCGTCTTCATTTTTGGCAACCAGATGGCCTAACCCTGGATACAATAGACAGAACATCCATGTTAGTTGGGATCTGGTTAATTAATTTTACTACGTACATGCTTCAACGCACGGACAAAATTGAACTTCCGCACGGGGGGAATCATGACGAAATATAGAGGCAATAAAAGAATACTTAGAACCTTGGGGGGAATTCAATACATATTCTAAAAATCTCCCTAACTAAATGGATGCTATGATAATTAAAAAAAGTTGGAAGACTCACGAAATTAGAAGAAAAACAAGATACATATGCACAAAACCAAAAGATATATGTGATTAGATCTGAATACACTTGCTGCGCTTTAGAAAGGAGAACTGCTTTGGGAAAAATGTGTTAAAAATTTACTTGCATGTCCGAAGTAGGAAATATAGGACTAATGAACAACCAATTCTAAACAGAAGAAGAGAAGGGCTACTATGCCAAGAAAGGTACTAGGAAGGATGCTCCTCACCGACTGTATTGAGAAGACTCACGCCGACGTTATGAGCATGCACTGAACCTCCCATGGTGACGCATGGAACTCCCATGTACAAAGATTCACAAGTAGTAGTTGTCCCAGCATACGGGAAAGTATCCAAACTACAAGAAACGTGAGGAAAACCTCATCAATGTCCTCAATAGGATACAAACTTCTCTTATCTAAAAATACAGCCATCTGTTCCAGCTCAACAGTATATTGCGCAAGTAGGTAAATAAATCAAACCACAGGTCCACAGATAGATAAATCAGTTTCTTTGGACAAGAGGAGACAGGTAAATTATAAAGACAACAGTTTTCTTAATCTTAAATAGAAGAGAATAACTTATTGATGCCAAAATGCCTGCTAAACATCCGTATATACACTCTTAGTCACACACATTTTAAACAGAAAAGGCACCCCTAGAAAGTTCAAAGAAATTTTGATTGAATGAGGTTACGTGTTGTCTTCTTTTTTTATTTCCTACACAAGTACATCCATTAAGTGAAGTGTCCATATCAATAGCTTCTATTATTTTTTTATTTTACTTGTTAAGAAAAATCAATAGCTTCTAATCAAAGCAGAATCAACAACATGCAAAGGCTTACAAAAAGAAAAAACCAATCAGGCAAAGAGCAATAGAGATAAAGATAGTATTATCTAACACCACAGAAAATAGTGTCCATTTAAAGTGGGTTCTCTAGGCAGTAGATCAGGTTCGTGACCATTTTAAGGAGCACAAGAAAAAATGTGGAATGAATTTTCATCCTTAGAAAAGCAATAAAAGAACAAAGTACTACCTTATGTCCATGAGAGCATATGCTTGCATATGGTCATGGTTGAGAAGAATTAGAGGCAAAAGATCAACCCGTAAGGATTCCAATCCTAACTGCTCCAGTGTTGAAAGGAATCTCTGCCTTACACTATCACAACAGAAAGGCTTACACTTAACAACAAGTCGAGAGTTCGGAACTGCACACAAAATTCTTGCCCACACTTGTAGCACTTTAGGCGTGATCTGATAAGAAGGAAAAATCACAAGGTCAAAGTTCACAAGTGAATATACGGATTTCATTATTTAACAAGTATACAATTAGAAAAAACTCCATGTTCCACCCTACTCAATACCTTCGCTAGATTGTTAAAGCTACCAAACGTAATGAAGCCATTGGAAAGAGCAGGAGCTGGAGTTGCAGGCCCAGCTTCAGGGGATGGTGTATAACAAAGGAAGCAATCTGGTAAGCGAACCAACTCCTCAACATGCCTGTCATTTCAAAAGTACAATTGTGTATACTTCACATTGGAAATCCAAATAGTCCCTAGGAATAAAATATGAAATAATATAACTTACTTCTGTCTTGTGTCAGGAGGGTCCGCCAGTGAATCAGTGATTCTATAATCAATGCTCGGCAAACCAGTTGTATTTGGGTAGCCGATCCAAGTCACCTATCAAAGAGGGGCCACAAGAATATAAGAAGCCAAACAAGTACCAGAAGAGAAATCTAGCAACAGATCCATTGCCCAACTAATTCCTGTCCTTGTACACCAATAATTACTTAAATCACATGAAGTGTGCACAAATACCTAGGGATGGCAACGGGGCGGATATGGGTATATCCGTACCCGATACCCGAAAATATTACCCTACCCGAATCCGCCCCAATAATCAAACGGGGAGAGGAGAGTTGTCTCATACCCAAACCAAACGGGGTTCGGGTATTCCCCGAACCGAATGGGTAACCGAATTTAGATGCAGAATTTTCTCTGCTCTTTGATTTTGCCTCGCTTTTCTCAGCATCCAAACAACAGATGAAGCAAATTAAACTCAAGTCCACACGAGAGCATAAACATACAGAAACACATACTATAGACCCACATATAGACATGTCTTAAGTCTGTAAGAGATATAACAGCAAACAAATGGAGACGATTTCCATTTATTGAACTATTTGACGAATGACTAACCTCAGCCTCAGGTCTTCAAAAATAAACGAGATCCATGACAATAATGAGAGAGAGAGAGAGAGAGAGAGAGAGAGAGAGAGAGAGAGAGACATTACATTTCAAAAATAAAACCAGATCTATAACAATAATGGAAACCAAACGACCAGTCTTCGTTGAAGAGGGAGGAACGAACGAAGAACGGATAAGAGGAAGGAAATCGATCAGAGAAGACCGAGGAAATCGATCGGCGAAGACGAGTTCTCCACCACCGTTTGCCATTTCTCTAGGTGTGGTCCGTGTGGAAATGTTCCCGGGGCTGGGAAACCCTAAACTTTGCAAGTACTTATAATCCTTGTATATTTATATAAAGGGGTAATTTTGTAATTTTACTGTACGGTTTGGTTTGGTTTGGGTACGGTTCGACTCGGGGATCGGCTCGGGTGGCAAACAAAACCATACCCGAACGGTTATTTCTTATCCCCACCATACCCATACCCGTGGGGAAAATTTTGGTTATGGTTGGGGGAAAAACTTCAGTTACGGTTCAGATATCCATCGGTTCAGTATAAATTGCCATCCCTACAAATAACCCTAGGAAAAATTGTTTTTGAACAAAAGACCACCTTTAATGGACCCACGTACATGTACCATGAGAGGAGGCTAATGAAGAGTCATATTGAGCATAAACAGATATACATCACAGAGCACACCACAATGCCTTTTGTGCAACGGGAAACATGCACTACAGTCACAGATCATGCCACGACTAAGCCTATGATATGCCAAGGAACAGTACACAAGACAAGGCAAAGACTTGCCATGCTATCCAACACAAGCATTTAAAAATATATGCCCGAGCAAGTACATTATTTTGGCACGACCAAAGTGTATCTATACGTGCGTGTGCGCACACGTGCATTTTGGGGATACAGAAACAACCAACAATTTGTACAGCAGGCATATGGAGAAAGAAAAGATACAAAATTAAGGGTTTTATCTACTGGTGAAATCAAGATAGCATCCCAAATCCCAATTTCCATCAGGAAGAGTTTTCTTGCTACAATAGGCCTGAACGTCGCCCTATGTGACAACATATGTGACTGAAGGCATGAAGATTATTTATGTTATAGACTTTTGTGAATGATCTATTCATAAATTTGGTTTATCATGTAACAACACAACCCCCAGCAGCAATTCACACTTCATCCAAAGCAACTTGAACTCAACAGGAATATATCTAAGGGAGATAATGATAAGTCACTTCTTTAATTACCTGAATAGGTGCAGGTCGGCATGCCATCATTCCCAACTTATTATTAGCAGTATGACCGGTAAGTTCTACCAAGATATCAACACTATCTTCTCTAACCATGCTCGCAACCTTCTTCTCATCGATCCCGTAAATATCTCTCCATACTCCACCCTTTTTTAAGACCTTGTCTCTGAATCTATTAGTTTTTGCATCTGCCTGCAACATGGAAAGAAAAGGACAAATTCATGGACTTCATCTCCACAGAGGGCAGTAGAGTATTCATTCTGCATATGCAAGGATAGGGAAACAGAGAGACTAATGGATTAATAGCTCAAAGATAACCAAGCATTTAAGATGTCAAACAAGTTCCAAAATAACACCCCAAAGAAGCATGAAATGGTGCATACTAAGACCTAAGGATTGAAAAGCATAGGTGGGTAATGTTAACAGTTCTAAATTTTCTGGGAAAAAAATAAATCAACAGCGAAAAGGATTACCTTCACGACAGCTGAATAAACTACCACCTTGTAATTCGCATAGTCATGAAACACAAGAGGTGCTTCAATGAAATATGATACAGAGTGGGTAAAATAATCAGGTGATACATATCCAATAATGAGAGGTCGTTCAGGATCTTTTCGGTTGTCCCATGAATTGTACCGTTGATGTAACCTCATAAAGCGCCTACCCCAATCTCTGCAAGGATAAATTGTAATTTACACACAGCCCAAAGCAGCATAAAAAAGAAGAAGATAAAATCCCAATAAAAATCTACGTTCTGACTTCTGAAACATAAACTAACATATTGACCAATTAATAAAAGAAAAATATAGTCCATGACGGGACAGCCAAGTGGCTTACGCCCATTCCCCTGACAAACAGACTCAAGCTTAGTGCCATTTACTTGCATATAAAAAAACTAACATAAAAACAATACACCCGTATGGGAGGGGGGAAACTGAGTAGATCTTCCATATGTAAATTCATGAAAAGCATTAAATGATGTATTTATTATATTTTGTGATCAAGAAGCAATTGATAACAATATATAAGGTCTTCAGGAGCAAGTATGAAAGACTCCTAGAAAGATTACGGCAGGAAAACACCATGTCATTCCTTTCCAAACAAGTTTCCCTCTCCAACCAACTCTTCCTAGTCAACACTAGATTATGATTTCTGAAATGCCTAAGAGTTTTCATGCATTATACCACCAATACTAATTTTTGGTCAGAGTTTGCAGAATCAAGGAAACAAATACCCCAAAAATCGAAAAAGATTTAAGTGTCAGAAAGATGAGAACAAGAAATTTAAACAAACCAGTCATGCAATTCCTCTTATTCGTTGACTTCTACAGACACTTTTGCCAAAACTGATTTCAAGCAACAAGAACTAATCCCTAGAAAATCTAGACAACAGATGCCATCTATTCCGATACTACTAGAATAGCAGATCCTTGCACGGCACTATGATATTTGCAATTGTGACTCACAAGTCCTCAATGTCAAGGATTAAATCTACTATAAGTATCAACTCCTGCCTGACATTTAAAAGAGCATACAAGTGAGAAAAACTGACAATATAAGCAGGTAAACAGGATTAAAAATTAACACTAAAAAGCACAGGTGTTTGCCTTAATTGGGTACGCAACTATACTGGCTTCTAATGATACAAAATAATTGAATCCATTTGAAATTGAATTAGCCATGGAAATGCTACACAGTAGTCCGGCTTCCACTTCATGTAATTATCTCTGTAGCAATTGCTCGGAGTTGTCTCCATTAGAAGCAAAATTTCAAATTTCTATAACAAAGACTTCTTTAGCAACACTCAATAGAGACAACGAATTCATGTAGCTAAATCTGGACTTAAGGCTCGGTTTCATTTGGTTTGACTTCCTTAGCAAACACATTCAAAGAAGTCATATGCACACTGATAGCAGTTAATCGAACCTGTGAGCCTCAAATAGTTTGTCGTCAGCTCCCTCATCTATGTAGTTCATAGCAAGCAACCGGTTCTACAAGAAATGGACACCAGAATAGGAGAAAAAATTGCATAATCCAACAGCAATAGAAATATTCAACAAAATAGAAAAACAGATTGCATACATGAAAAGGCTCAAGTACTTCAATTGAAGTAATATCACAAAGTCGTATTCCAACCCCCCCGCCAAGAAAAAGAAACCCAAAAACATCTACAACAATCAATGCAATAAATCCATGAGGAAGTCCTTTGCAAACTTCAATCCCCAACCTCTCAAGACTGATCATTCTGCGTCTGATCCATTTTTTTTTGAAAACTTTGGCAGCAACGCCAGAAGGAAAAAAAATAAAAGCAGCAGTCTTGTAAACATGTGTCATCTGTTCACTATAGTATTAGTAAGACAACATTTGATGAGGGAGAGCAGGTTTCTATACCAATCATAAGAACATCAAAATAAAAAGTGCAAAAACTATGAGGCAATAAAGTTGGATTATTTAGTTTCAAGTCGAACTCACTTGAGAACAATTAAGATCATGGGTAAAGTGTTTTTATCTCATTAAAATCCTATGATACAGTTAGGTCGGAGATCAATAACATCTGCTTCTGATACATTTCCTTCTACTTTTTGGCTTAAGAATATCTGGACTAGCCGGTTGGGGCCAACAATTGATGGAAAGCACAATATAAGATTTCACGTAGAGCTCACTTATTGCTTTTTCAAATCATATTTAGCGTTATTTAGTCACACATTAAATGCACTGTTAGGTTTACAATGCTGCTGGAAGATTTAGCGGCAATAGTAGGTTTCAACATTTGATTACTACGGTTTTATTATTTGGACATGAGGAGTGGTCATAGTCCATGGATCATAAATGGAGACAAATGAAATTTAAAGAAATTACATCTGGGATTCAAGTTGGTCTAGAATATTTGGAGTTACCAAATAGTTTCTAGGCTCCATTTGTCTCGACCTAAAATATTGTAAACCAACATTTTTCCACATGTGAAAATACTTTGTAGAAAAAACTATGTTCCTTTCTATTTTTAGCGGTTCAATTCAAAAATATCTTCGGGAAGACCAGATTGCACTTCCTTGCTCTAAGAAACAATTACGTGTGACCAACAAAGAACTGATACTTGGAAGAGAACATTTGCAACCTTGGGTTGAAAATGGAAACTCTGCAGAGATTGTGTAGAACTAATAATAGTGGAGACAAATATACACACAGAAAAAGTAAATCTGGCCTCAAACATTGGTTTTTGGGCAACAGGTCACTAAAATCACCACCATATCCCCAACCAACACCTTGCCAATGCCATCAATTGCATGAAAATCTCTAACCCCAAATTACTTTCTTCATTATGTACGGGAATTAAATCTATAGCTTGAAACGACAATAGGATAAGGTTTGAAGATGGGGAGATGATCCAACCATGCCTTTCCAAAATCACATTAACCTTTAGACATGTAAACCAAATAGCAAAAATACCTGGCCTGCATTGCGAGAATCGGGGTCAATCTTAAGGCATTGCTCATAAGCTTCAATAGCCAGAGATATACTGCCAGCATCTCTATAAAGAACCCCTACAAAACAAAAAACAATTATGAGAGAGAGAGAGAGAGAATAGTTTCAAAAGAGATTTTCCATTTTGGCCTCCAGACAAAAAATCTATAACAATAGACATCCTATGATACTAAAAGTCACCGCACAACAGAAAAGCTCATATCTATTTAGTTTTCAAACTCAGCTTCAACAAGGATTCCTATTTTGGGTGCATAATTACATTAATGACTTCAAAGGGCACAAACTCCAAACACAGTGCGTCCACTAGAAGCCAACTATACCCATGCACACAACTCTCACAAAATTCAGCAAAAGCAAAAGAAGCATCACAAACATTCCCCTTCAAGCCAGAAATTCAACAAATCTAGAAGAGCCAATGTTGAGTCTATGAATCTCCATCCCTAAGAAACGAATACGATTTCAGTAAGCATAAGTCATATCTCTAACAACCCAGAATTCTGCTAGATAAATGATGAATACACGATGGATTAATTTCAGGCAGACTACTAATAAAAAAATGAGATGGGTTACTCCAATGCAAGGACATAAACAGGAGACATCATCCAGCCTCCTCCAATGTCGGGTATGGGTGTGGAGAAAATCAGTTTGTCATAGTGCTGTGAATTGTGAACTAAAAACATATTCCCTAACCATCTCGTTGGGTTGTGTCTGGGATTCTGCGTGACAATATTAACGTCCATTTACATCTATTACGATTGGTTGCGGAGTCAAGAATTCATTGGAGTCCAAATATGCGTAGGGTTTTCACTATTTTGTGATCCTCTCTCCACATATTGGGGATTGGGTGTGGAGTCTAGAATTCACTGGGAACCAAAAACATGTATAAGGTTTAACTTTTCATAACTTATGGTCGACTCTCTACACCTATTGGGATTTGGGTGGGGTGAGGAGTCTAGAATTCACTAGGAACACGTGTAGGGATTGCCCATAACTACTGAAATTGGAAATTCTAACAACTTTGTTGAGAATAGACCACAGTAATAGAGATGCAGGTGAAACAGAAAAACACCAATGGAAACAAGGTGACCATTGAGCCGGAAATTGGTAATTGGTTTGGGGCTCAGGTCCTGGTGAAGTGTTTTGAGTGTTGTAGAATCTTGTTTGTCGAAAGTTCGTACACCCTACAGCCCATTTTGTACAATGGATTCTCTCTTGTCCGTGGACGTAGGCTGGTTAATGCTGTACCACGTAAATTCCATGGTGTGTTCTTTCTCTTTGCTTTGTGCATTATTGTGCATCTATTCGTAATCATGGGAACAGGAAACAATTCCAACAGCTTGGCCTTCTACATTTCCACCCAATATACCACACGGCATAGGATGGCTTAAGTTGAATGTGACGAGATGAATACTTAAGTTCTTTGGCACCAAATGTTGAACATCGAGTGTCAGATGTCTTGAACACTTCACTATTTTGGGAAAAACTTTATATTATAAATGCATTACAACCCTGTAAAGCTAGTGAGAAACTTCAAATTCAAGTCTGCTGAAAAAACACAAGTGTAACTCAAATAGGTATGTAGGACTTCATTGGAAAAGTTCAACAGCTATAAGTTGTCATATTCATCAACATTACACAAGGTCTTGGACACTAACGAAGCATGGCAAAAAACATGATTTGCTGAGAGAGAGAGAGACCTAGGTTATTATATGCTTCTGCATATGTGGGGTTCGCAACAATAGCTTTTTCAATCATGCTTGCAGCAGCATCCATTTTACCCTGCAAAAATAAAACCCCACAATACTTGTCATTCATGGTCAGTTGTGCCTTATCCTTCCTTCCAAATTTCTTAATTGATAGTATGAAAACTGAACCTGTACTGTGTAGACAACGCCAAGATTGTTCAAGGACTGAGAGAAGTTTGGTTTGATGGATAGAGCCAACTGCAGAGAAATGAATAGCAATTTCTGTCATGCCTAGACTCCCTTGAACCTTATAAGTTATAATGACCAAATAAGTATCAAAAGTTTGCCTGATAACACTCCACAGCTTTATCAAGGTTGTCACGGTCTTTGTATATCACGCCTAGATTATTGCATGCCTCCGCACAATGGGGATTGAAGTGGAAAGCAAGTTCATAAAACACAATTGCCTGCATAGACATTAACTAAATCTTGTCAAGTTCTAGGTTTTAAATTACATCAAGTTACGACTAAAGAAACAACTGAAGAAAAAAGTAGACAAGGCCACTAGGTTCTTGAATAAGAACACATCTTTTCTCACAAGGCAACTATTTGAGAATATAGGTTTCCTGGAGATTGCTTCAGAATCACACAGATGAACGTCCGAGAAATAGAGAACACAATACTTTCGTAAATATATTTACCATGTCAAACTTCAGCATTTCCCCATATGCAACGCCGAGATTATACATGGCATCAGCATAATGCCAGTTATAATACAGAGCCTTCTTGTAGTAAGCCACACCTTTGTTGATGTCTCCCTCTAATTTGACCTGAATATATCATGAATCCAGAATCAAATAAAAAAGGTGGTAATTGTGCAAACCAGAACAGTAAGATTTCTACAAGCGCGTCTTCCACGAAATAATATTGACTGTTAAAAAGTGATCCTTGAATTTCTCTCCTTAATATAATCCACAGTAAAATCTATGACCAGTATCATGTCATAAAAAAAAAAAAAAATCTATGACCAGTTTACTCCCAGTGTGAGGTGATGGGGGTCTGGCAGAGGTAGAGAACAAAAACCAAACTTTCGGCATTATGTGCACAAAGTGGCTGCCCTCAAGTTCAAAACCATAGGCCACTAATCCATGAGTAACACAGGAAGATTCTAAAAATTTGTCCAGAATGTGATCCTAGAAAGTTAATATTGTTTTGTGGCGTCATCTTCATCACTGAATTGATATAAGCAGAGAAATTACGTGGTGAATGAATGAATATTGAGTTCAACGAAAAACATACTTAAGCAACATGGAACGTTAGTATATCAAAAAATCAGCATAACTTGCACCAACTACGACTGATCTAGCATTAGACCATCCAAACTACTGACTATGATGCAGCGAGGAGTCACATGCAATAACATATATGATTTGTCAAGGGAACACAACAGTATCCAGACTATGATACCCTGAACGACATCATGTAGTTTGACATGCAAGATCATGACGATTAATTCTGTGACTACAATTGTCTCAGAAGACCCACCTTTGTTCCCAAATCTGTCAGTGCAATAGCCATGTTGTTCTTTGCAATCTCAAAGTTCGGTGACACAGCAAGACACCTGAGAACCCACAAGCATAAAGCACATGTCATCAGCAGCAGAGGAAAACTATCAATCACATACTACATATCTTCAAGCCAACACTAAACAACATGATTCCTCACAAGTAGCCTACCTCTCATAACAGGCAATAGCCGATTCCAACTCTCCACGATTCTTATAGATGACACCCATGTTGCAATATGCTTCAGCATACATGGGCCTCTCTAATGCAGCCTTCTCATAGCAACCTAGGGCCATGTCATATTGCATCATTTCCGAATAAACAACACCAAGGTTATAATATGCAGGCTGCAAAAGCAAAATCAAGTCATTACAGAGTGTGCATGCGCATATAACCACATATGAAACAAACTACAAGTTCTTGCGCAAGGGACTGATGAAGCAGAGATTTAAGGGAATATGAATTACAGCATAATGGGGATCTATTTTAATAGCTTCATAGTATTTCTGTATTCCCTCCTGAGTGTTGCCGGCAAGCTTTAAGCTAGTTCCGAGATCTGTCAAAACGATTGACAGGCATTCTGCTGCTGCTTTGTAAGAAGGGTCCACTTTCAGAGCCTTCTGATATGACTGCATCAAATAAAATTGGATGAGATCATGTGACAAGCAAAAAGGCACAATTTTTGGAGGGAACAATTATCCTGAAGATCGAATATTTGAATCTCACATACCAAGTGAAGATAGAAAGCAAAAGACTACGTTTTGCTATTTAGGTATGAATAATAGAAGGATATTTTTGGTCCAAAACAACTAGTATACCGCTCCTAAACGGTTACATAGGGTGCGGTTTAGCTGCACCTTAATACCCTAGTATGATACAAGTTCAACCTCCCATCAAGACCATTTTGTTTTGATAGTACCCTTACCCAAACTAAATATTGGAAGGTGGAGTTAGGGGTTAATCTAGCTCAACTAAAACACCAAATCACAGAAGTATCTCTTTGCAACCGACATGTTGCAGGAAAAATTCAACTCCATTTCTACATAGGTTGGGGCAAAATAAGGTGACAGAAGACAGGCAAGAGAAATGATAAATTCGAAGAATCATTTATAATCTTATTCATCATGTTACACATGAATCAAGCATGGATCAGAATTTCTACAGGCCTACCCTTCCCATAAATGATTCCTTTCGAAACAATAATACTAGTAGGTGTAAGTACATTGTCTGAGAAACAAAATATAATGCTACTAACAAGTTGAGAGTGCCAGTATATATTGCAGACGTTCCTATTAAACTCAACCAGTAATAACCGTGTTCAGAATAAACAGACACAAAAGACAAGCAATGCATGGAACAGGAAGTTTATGTTGAATATAACCAAGGCCACTGCGTCAAATAACAACTACACTATTTATACTTGATAAGGATATGGTGTTAAGCATACCTCCGCAGCTTCAACGAGCCGACACTCTTCTTTGTACAAAATACCACAATGAGTTAGAGCGCAAGCATTTTGCGGGTCCAATCTGATGGCTTCAGCAAAACTCTCGAAAGCAAGCCTTCCCATATTCTGCATCTGCAGGCAAATCCCTTTGCCAATGTGAGCTTCCAAATTTTCATTATCCGTCACCAATATACTCTCATAAAGAGCAAGAGCATCAACAAATTTGTTCCTGGAGCGAAGAATGTTGGCGTATGACAGAGGATCCTTCCCTTCAAATTTCTTCTGCCCAGGGCTAATGCAGCCGAGAGAGCTACTGGTCGGAGAAGCCTGCTCCACTCCTTTCAGGAATCCATTATCTCCGACTAGGTCCCTGTGTTTCCCATTGCCGGCATCCTTTTCTGTCCACGCCATCTGGGTAAGCTACAAGCTCACTTACCTACAAGCTCACTTTCCTTAACTAAAATCATCAAAAGTAGGAAATTATAAGTTCTGATCCAAATCAGGAACACATGGTCTCCAACTGGATACTTCGGCTTCTGTTACCAGCATCTTTCTTCAGTCCATACCATCTGGGTAAACTACAATCCGCCTTTCCTAAATCAAGATCACCAAAAACTAGGACAATATAAGTTTTGATTAAAATAGCGATTGCAAGAAACAACAGTGAACTTTCCAGAAACTAACGCCTAACGGGCAGTCGGGCACCCCTCATATATCATGCTACATCAGCTAGTTTGAGCTCTTTTTTTCCAACACAATATCTGGAAAAAAAAACATACACATATAAATATTAGTATGTACATATGTATGTGTATGTGTGTACTGTATGAGAATCTATATTCCTTCAATTAAGTAAGAAAGATGAAAAAAAAACCCAACTTTACAGTATTGGTAACTCAAATCCCTAGCCTTGAATGTTACCTATAATCAGCTAAGTTTTACTTTGCAACTACGCTTTTACAATTTTTTCTAATAGCTAAGTTGAGGAGACTCGAAGATGAGTCTCTACAATGGAAGTAATGTGACTCAGCAACTACCAAGTACCAACCATGCCACATAGATTATTACACAACTATGCCAAAAAGAACAAATAGCTCAACACGCTTAGTTAGTAGTTTTAACTATGAACTCACGTCCCTAAACAAAATGACCAAAACAAACAAAACGTAAATTTTGATGCAAAGCATGAATACGTGAATAACGCGTAAACTTGCTAGGCAGAAACTACAAGGCAAACCCTATCTCAACTACTCTGCAACATCAAGTAGTTCTACTCATTCGAGCACAGGGCGAAAATAATCCTTGTTAGACATGGAACCCATAGACTTGAATATGTACTTAGAACCAACTAAGAGCATCCGCAATGGGAATAATCAAAATCAATAACCAAAATGTGCCACGTCAGCATTTGATTATCCATTTAGTTCATAATCAAACTTAACAACCTTTACCTCTACATTGGTTATTTTTGCATCCCTACAAAAAAAAACCCCCACAGTACGCAATGCACCTATGTCCAATTGCACACGAGTTCCAATCACGCACTCGACCACACCAAATTATTCGTCTCGATAAGACGATTCTAATGTGGGGTATTTTTTAGTTATTGAGTTTTGAGTTTGGTTATTAGGTTTGGTTATTGAGTTTTGGTTATTGGTAAAAGTTGTTAAGTTTGATTATGGAATGAGTAGAATTTGATTATTTGCTAAAAGACTTGTAACTTTGCTTATTACAATGTGAGGTGTTTTTTTAGCATTGTTGTTAAGTTTGCTTATCCATATCGATTTGATTATTACAATGGGGATGCTCTAAGCTTTACTATGCATTATGCAGTTGTTTTAACTACCAGAGTTATGGAGACTCGAAAAAGGACTCCCCTTTAATGCTGCCGTAATGCAACCTAATCTGTTGGGATCCGCTATGGAACACTTAGCAACTACGCAAAGTACAACAAACTAATAGGAACTCGAAATTTTGACCAATTGAAGAACGGCACCGAATTTCTTATGCTAATACATGCACAGATACATATAGCGTGCGTGTTTTTGTATGTGCAAACGTGCAGAGACAATTCCCTAATAAGCCATTTGAGCCCTAGATAATGTACAACGGATCAAACAATCACGCTTTTAATCATAGTTGATCGCAGAAACCCTAAGGACAAAAAAAAAAATAGGGGTTTGAGAGAGAGAGAGAGAGAGAGAGAGAGAGAGAGACTTAAACCTCACATTCAAGGTCCACCGGCGCGCGATGCTTCGGCAAACACCACTGTCTGAAATCAAGAGTGGTATATAAGTTTGTGTATGTAAATATATTTATGTAGAGAGAGACAGAGATGGAGGAGGGGTTGTGATGGGGGGATTCGAGCCAGGCCCGACTCTCTCTCTCTCTCTCTCTCCGACACACTGGTCTGGTCTGATGTGGTCTCCAAAGCTGCACCGGAGCTGCCCCTCTCTCGGAGTGTTGGTCGGTTCGCTACATACACAGCCGCGGTATAAATACACTCCCAAAGTTTCTCTCCACACCCACGGCACATGCCCGGACTTGTGTCAAGTTTTTCTTTGATCACGACTTAGGTAAAATTATAAAATTACCCTTCATAAATTTTTTCATTTTTTCTTCACACGTGAAGGGTAATCAAGTAATTTTGTATCATTACAAAAAAAAAAGAAGCATTTAAACGAAAGGTAAATGTGAAAATCAATTCATCTTTTAAAAATTTACAGTAACTTTTTAAGGAAATATACATTAAATGCACTTTAAGTGACATCAAAATGTGCTTATTATCCAAATAGCCCCTTCAATTCAAATTTTGAAATTGTTCATACGGTTTTGTGAAGGTCATTTTTGAAAAACGACAAAGATTATGGCTTTGACTTTTGAAAGTGGACGTGTATTTTAGGACGTCTCAAAATAAAAAGATGCACGAAAAAAATGGACGAAGGGAGTATAAATTTTTGAAGAAGGAAAACATATTAATAAACAGATTGAACCGGAGATATTCCATTAGGAAATTCTATGATCTAGTCCAAAGGAGTTAGCATTGAAGAATTTAAACTTGAGATTTTAGGAGGAAGTAATCCCCTAAGTCCGAAGCTAGACCGTTTGACCAACCCTTGGTTTTGGTCAACCCCACTTGGTTTTAACAAGATTGACCCCTAAAGACCCATTGCCAGTTCATTTCAGCCCTGCAATGAAGTTCACGCCCACCATAAGAAAAAGCTCTATAATCACAGTACTGTACATTCATCTCTTTGAGTTCAATGCGCTGAGTGTCAAAGGTCAGGTCAGGTCAGGTCACCATGGCACCATTAATTCATAGTGCGTGTGTGAAGTCACATGTTCTACGGATCACGTGTAATTGGTAGGAATACCAAATGCTAGTTTTCTCAATCTCAAATGGCTCTTTGCTTTATATTTGCCTTCTTTATAATAAGCTATATATAGATCAACTCAAGTGTTTCTCATTTTTATATTCTACTTTTGAGAGTTTAAAAAGTCCTTAGTTCCAATTCTCTCTCTCTCTGGTAAAATGGAAATGCATTAAAATAAATTACAGTAAGTGTTTACAGTTCTAGGGTAGACAATCTTATAAATTCGCACGAAATATATCTGCAATATAATTTGGAAAATAAAGATAAACATAGTAATTTCCAACAGAAACCGGAGCATCATTTGTCAACACATCTGCACATCAATTAACTTCTCGATAGATATGTTTGATGGACATCGCTTCAAGCTCCTCCATAAGGGACCTGCAATCAAGTAAGATATTACCAAGGGGATGATTAGCCATTTCTTGATCTTTTAGCAGCTGGATAACACCCAAAGCATTTGTTTCTACTTCCAGATTCCTCACATGTTCCACGTTTGCAAAGATAAGCCCATCTCGCAAGGCCCATGGTTCGGTCATGAGGCCAGAGTTTTTTTTGATCCTCATGAGGCCAGAGTTTGCAAGGAGAATTCTGTGAAAATCCCAAAGCCATCTGCCACTGTGATCCCGGAGAAGTCCTCCGGTGGCTGCCATCCCCGTGGATGGATTAAGGGAGCCATCCGTGTTAAGTTTGACAAAGTTTTTCTTAGGAGGTATCCAACCAACGAGAAAATCACTCCTTTGGTACGTTACTGACAATGAAATACCAGTCCGAAGCTTTATTCCTTAGGCCCCGTTTGGATGCGTCCAAGGGGGTATTATTTTGGACCCAGGTATAAGACCTGGAGCCCACCGTTTACCCTCGTTTGGCAACGACAAAGGGATGGGTTTTCATTTGCACCGGTTTTGGCTTAATACCAAAGAAGGGGGGATCTGGCGGTTTAATTTTCGGACAGAATCTGAGGTCTCCATAATTTATCCCCCCAATTCTTCTTTGAAATTGGACGATTTTACCCCTCCTTATACCCCTTCTCTCACCCAGCTTTCCATTTTTGATTTTACGATTTTCTTAAGACTAATTAACGAGAGCTCTAGAGTCAAAATTTAATTATGACTATTTGGGATAAAATAATCAAAAAATTAAAATCTTTCCACCGGTTCAAACGGATTGAAATTTGGAACGCTTAATTTTTTAACCTCTTTAGACAGTTTATATATTAAAAAATATGGTTAAAAAATTAAGTGTTCCAAATTTCAATCCGTTTGAACTAGTGAAATTTTTTTAGTTTTCTGATCATTTTATCCTAAATGGTCATAATTAAATTTTGACTCTAGGGTTCTCGTTGATTAGCCCTAAGAAAGTCGTAGAATCAAATATCTCTTAGGGCTAATCAACGAAAGCCATAGAGTCAAAATTTAATTATGACTATTTAGGATAGAATGATCAGAAAATTAAAATCTTTCCACCGGTTCAAACGGATTGAAATTTGGAACACTTGATTTTTTAACCTCTTTAGACAGGTTTATATATTAAAAAATATGGTTAAAAAATTAAGTGTTCCAAATTTCAATCCGTTTGAACCGGTGGAAAGATTTTAGTTTTCTGATCATTTTATCCTAAATGGTCATAATTAAATTTTAATTCTATGGCTTTCGTTGATAAGTCCTAAGAAATATTTGATTCTACGACTTTCTTAGAGTTAATCAACGAGAACCCTAGAGTCAAAATTTAATTATGATCATTTAGGATAAAATGATCAGAAAACTAAAATCTTTTCACAGGTTCAAACGAATTGAAATTTGAAAAACTTAATTTTTTTAAAAAAACTTAATTTTATAAAAAAAATGTTTAATAATTACGGCTTAAATCGTGAAAGAATAATTAAATTTGCAATTACATATAAAACATAATACATAATTAATTTAGGAACTACACAAGGGCAAAATGGTCATTTGACAGCTTTTTATATCATTCACCCTTCCTTATACCCCTCATTAATCCTCCATCCAAATGAAGTATTATTTAATCCCCTTCTCTAATACTTCATCCAAACAACTTACTATTTAATCTCCCTCCATAAATATCACATCAATGTGGGTCATTCTTTATTAACTAATACCCCCTACTATCTTATCCCCCTTATTAACTAATACCCTCAATTCTTTTCCCGCATCCAAACGGACCGTTTTATGGTATTAGCGATGACCGTCGTCGGGCTTGGTAAATTCGAGTTGGAGTTTGAATAAAATAGGTGCTGGTTCCTATAATTCCAAATGTGTGGAATACCTGTGTGATCAGTCTGTTTGGTCCTGGAATTTAAAAGGATCCAATCATGGGGGTTATTTGAAGGAACGGACAAATGGGAGTGAAGGGCTGGCCAAACGGCCAACGCACGGTGGCATACACTTACGGAGGGCGTGGCAAGCACTCTATATCTTGTCGTGACAGATGATCCAATCATGATCAGTCTGTTTGGTCATCGAATTTAAAAGGATTTGTCCGTTGAGTGGTGCTAGGGACACAACCACTTACACACCCAAACACACACCCATTACTCACATGAGTGGTGGGTCCCACACACACTACACACTTTAGTATGTGTATGGGACCCACCACTCATGTGAGTGTGGGTGTGTGAGTGGGTGTGTCCCTAAAATTATTGTTTGTCCGTTTTGCTAAGAGTTCTTAAAAAAATAAGTACTTACTTATTTGTAATTTTTAAATTTAAAAAAATGGATTTACTAAAATAATTTTTTGTGCAATATGAATCTTATTTGATAGATCTCGATAAGATTTTTTAAACGGTGCAAAAAAAAAAATCGAAAAATTATTTTCATATATACATTATTTTTAAATTTAAAAATTACAAATAAGTACCTATTTTTTAAGAACGCTTAGCGGAACGAAGAGAAATGATGGCAGTGCAACGAAAACAAGCATCCCAACAAAGTTTTCATTCAAGACTTCCGAAATCATATCCATGGGCCCAAGAGCAAATACAACACAATTGGTAAGAAACCGGCCGAACATGACATGAACCCAACTAAAAATACAACTAATAGATCAATTCCCAATCACAACCAAAACCAAAAACCAATGAATATCACTAATATTATTTTTCCTAATTAACATCATATTTGTCCTCAATATTCCATATAGCCACATGAACTAACGAATTTTTTCACTATATCCGTTAGTTTTACTCATGTCCTTGTGCTTTTAATTGTTGCAATTCAATCTCTCTACATCTAATTTATTCTAATAAATGTCCTCGTCACTCGATGATCACTTCACCTGAGCTGTTGATCCTTAATTTATTTTCATTGTCTTTCCCCAGAATTAGGACAAATTAAGTTGTTCCCAAAAGTCCCACAGATCCTCATTATTATCAAACTCCATGTCACAGTTAGGGTTTGCATGGTCCCTTGTGGAGCTCTGATCTAGTGAGGTGGTGATTAATCTCTCCATCATGGGATGATCGTTCTGAAGATGATCATGGCAGGTTGTTGCCGCCCAATCATGATAAACATTGTGATGATCATGATCAGCTTGGTTAAAAGTTTGAGAATTGGGGTTTGCATGGGCCTCTGAGGAGCTCTGACCAAGTGAGGTGGTGATTGTCCTCTCCATCATGGGATGATTGTTTTGATGATGCTCATGATAGGTTGTGGCCGCCCAATCATGATCAACGTGGTGATGATCATGAGCTTGGTTAAAAGTTTGAGAATTAAGGCTTGCATGGTCCCTTGAGGAGCTCAGATCTGGTGAGGTGGTGATTATTCTCTCCGTTATGGGATGATTGTTCTGATAATGATCGTGATAGGAAGTTGCCACCGAATCATGATCAACGTGGCGATGATCATGAGCTTGGTTAAAAGTTTGAGAATTAGGGCTTGCATGGTCCCTTGAGGAGCTCAGATCCGGTGAGGTGGTGATTATTCTCTCCATCATGGGATGATCGTTTTGATAATGATCATGATCGGAAGTTGCCGCCCAATCATGATCAATGTGGTGATCATCATTAGCTTGGTTAACCGTTGCAGTGCTTGTCACACTCGCAGCAGCAGCTGATGATGAGGATGATGATGATGAGGATGGCCGCCTATCGAATGCACGTAGGCATTTTGATCTGATGTACACTCTACATAAGCTGAACTCTTCCCGTAGCTGCATGTATAGCAAGGGTGTAAAATGACAAGTATTGGGCAGCTTTTGACTCTCCATTACATTGATGAAGATTTGCATATGATAACTAAAAAAAAAAAAGAAGAAGATCTATCTCAAAATCAATTAATAACATGAGGGATCTCTAACATCATCGTTGAAGATTTGCAGGGGTGGAAATAGAGTATCACGTTGCTTGGAAGTGGAATAGGTGATCACTTAATAAAACGAGGGATCTCTAATAAACTTTATAGTCATCTCAAAATCAATTGGTAATGAGTCGAAAAGGTCTCTCATGTTATTAAGTGAGCACCTATTCCACTTTCAAGCAATGTGAGACTCTATTTCCTTAACATGCCCCAAATATAATTAAACATGATCTACGTATGGTTACAGACTCTCACATAATGGTACGTACTATCCTATTATTGGTATTCTCATGATGTATGTCTTGGCCTATAATTAAGCAACAGTCGATGTAACTTGTTGTCTTTTTATTTAATTGATACACACACACATATAGTGGAACGTATTGGTGTGAGCCGTCGATATACCAGACAAACTGTTGGGGAACCATGTAAATTAATAAGTCTCTGCATCTTGCATTTTTGTTTTATGTTCCTGATCCCTCTTTGCACGCTGTGTACGTGCTTGTTAGTTTGGCTAAATTCCCAACAGTATGTTAACGAAATTCCCTTGACGTAAAAAGAACCAGTTCTTGAAATCGCAAAAACATACCATTGCAGTTGTTCATGTTCTTTGCCATTATTAATTCTTTCTAGCTGTACTCCTTGCTGCATTTACCAACATCATGTAGCGGGTGCTTGTCCTTTTTCCTTTGATGTACCCTTATCGAGTTTATTAAATAAAAAAATTTGGCAATTAAAAAAACGACTGTATTCTTGTACTAACCTATAACCTTCTCCAGTTCAAAAAAAAAAAAAACATACAGAGAGATATAATTAAATAAGCGTGCAACGGAAACATTGGTGTTTACGCATATCCAATTATTCAATTAAGGAAATCTATTACCACTAGAATTTTGAACCAAACCTAACTTAATATTTTTCCGTTTCAAAAAAAGAAAAAAGAAGAAGCCTAACTTCCAATTACAAATTGTTCTCGTAACGTTGGTGGTTTTATAAATTCAAAATTACTGTACACTAACTATTATGAATTGGGGTTAAACAAAAAAAGAAGAAAAAATTATAACAATCTTGCAGAATTTCTCTTCTCCGAACACACAACAATAAGATTAATGAAATGGGCGCAGCATATCTATATCATGGTTGGCAAATGATTTCCGCCTTCGGAGAATTAGGCAAAATTTGGGAAGAATATTATTTCATGCACTAATTTTTATTAAGTTGATCAATAAAATTTGGGAGGAATACTTTTTTTGGTAAGACTATTATTTGTTCTAACAAGTGTCTAAAATTTATTCTGAATAATAAACATCCTAATCAAGCTCTCAAGCATGGTGTTTGAGTCACAAACCTTTGGCGTTGCACTAAGTGACGACGGTGAAGCTGATTCTCCATCAACAGCCCTATACTCATTCATCTTCCATTGAGTTTTCGTTCCAGTTGGAGCTCTCCCCTTGTAAAATACCATAGTCCTCTTCGCACCGATTATTCGGTTATCGGAAGAATAGACGTAACCGGGGGAGCCCGTGGCTTTCCAAAACCCCGTATTTGTGAGCCGGTTCGGTCTCCCTCCACGGACTTCTTTCTCTTGCCTAGGGACGAAGAAGAACCATTGTTCCGTATCTTTGGGACAACGCTCTCCTGCAAAATCTGGGTCATTGAAAGGAACGGTTTAGCCGAAAATATACCACTGACTTTGCTAGATTTTTAATAAACTCACATTCTATAGCACTTGTAACAACAATATAAAGTTTCCGTATAATCCGCAATCGATGGAAGTATGGACGGTGAAAGACTTGAGACAAACCAATCGTTGCGAATATTCTACACACAGTGCATGGTTGCTCTCAGAAAGTCTATAGACTTGAAGACCTGACTTTGTTGGCGCTTTCTTGGACTTTTGTCTTTTTTGTTAATCAATTAATCTCTAGAGAAAATGAAAGAAAAGATAATGGAAGATGTAGATCTTGCAACTATCAGATTAAATGGTTGTTTAGGGTTTTATTTGAACTTGTGATCTTGATTTAAATAGTTGCAAAAGGAAAAATAAGACCAAGAAGGACACAAATTTAAAACAAACACCGGCCGTAGATATCAAAATTTTATTTTCCCTTAACTTGACATCTCTACGGAACACTAGAAGAGCGGGGAATGAGAAAATAAATTACGAATCCGCCTCTTTCTCTCTCTAAACAAATTTTATATTCCCTAACTTGACAACTCTATGGAACCCTATGGTATCCTAAACGATGAAGAAAATAGAGGGGGGAGAGAGAGAGAGATCATGGATACAATTAACGGAAACAAATAAATTATATTTATTTTTTAAGTAAAAAACAATAAAACATTTAGGTGTACAATTTTCAGATGTTTTGCACCAATTTAATGATCGATCTAAATGACTTCTTCAAATCGATACGAAATGATATAAAAAACTACGAACAAAAGTAGGAGTATTAATTTCATTTTGTGATCTGATAAATATCACGATTTTTTTTCGTAATGATCGGAGGAAGTAGTAAGAAAAAAAATGAAACAATTAGTACTAGTATGTAGAGAAAGAAAAGAGAAGAATGTACAGACCTGGGAGATCCCATGGGTTGAACTCGTAAATGTAAAGCTCGGGTATCACTTGGTTTAGGTCTTCTTGTCTCCTTCCTTGTATCTTCTTCTCCAAATAGAACGAAACCAGCTCTTCCTCCGTTGGGTAGAATCTATAACCTGGCATCACATCCATCTCTCCCTCTCTCTCTCTCTCTCTCTCTCTCTCTCTCTCCTGTTTTCTGTTTTCTTTCTTTGCTTGCATGTGTATTTTAGTACTACTACTTGATCAATAATGCGAAGTGTTGTTAGGGCAATTGTGTGGGAATTTAAAGGGAAGGGAAAAGGTGTAGGCCTCAGGTTTAGGCAAAGACATCGAAAGAGAGACAAGCCGAGTGAAGTAAGAAAATAAAGGCAAGTGGGGCCCCGTATTTACTCTTCGCTGAGGTTTCATGGGAAGTTCCACGAGCCTGAGTTGAAAAACATGAACATTCCCCTTGCGAAACTTACTAAGAATCGTGTGAAACGAAATTTATTGAGGACCGTGCAAAGAGAAACTTATTGAGGATCGTGGAAAGAATTCAAAAGTTTTTCAGTTTTTCTCAAGACTTGTTTAGAGTCGTCACTGTAAATGTTTATGAAAGATTGTTTTGATCTTTTCTTCTTTTGAAATTTTTTTATTTGTTTGGGCTAGGGTGTTTGGGCTTTACTCAGTTTTATCTAGGTGTTAGGTTGAGCTGTATTGTTTTATTTGTCTTGGACCATTGTAAACCTTTGGGTATTTGGGCTGTGCCCTTTTGGTGTATTATTCAACTTTATGTTGGATCCCCTTCTCTTTTTTCCATTTTTTAATAAAATTTCATCTTTTGCTGATAATTTTATTTTTTTTTGTCTGTTTCATTATTCCTGTTTTTTTTCGTCTTTAGCGATTTGTTTATCATAGCGTATCTATATTCAAAATGTAAAAAAATTTGTAAAAATGCTTAAAACATTGAGTAAGACAAAAAATGTAAAAACCTATAAAACTCTTTTATCTTAAAAACTTACCCCCTTCGTCCCAATTTAAATACTTGCCCTTTTTGAAAAACCTTTCATTTTTCACGCCAAAAATAGGGTAGTGATTTCAGCACTACCTTTTTTTACGAACGACACTCCCATTTTTGTTTTTAGTATGTGAAGTTACCATACCACCCTTCTACGTTTCAATCCTTTTTTTTTGTTGTTAACCAAATGAAATCATTTTTTGTACAAAGTTTAAAGATATTTTAGTAATTTCACACACTAAAACCGAAAAGGGGAGTGTGGTTAATAAAAAGAGGAGTGCGACAGTCACTCTCTGGAAAATAATGCTTTTGTGAGATTTTTCTCAAAAAATATTTACACCAATTTTTTTGAGAGATTAACTTATACGAGTAGACCGATCAAAAAAAAAAAAAAACTAATACAAGGAGGGGTGGTATTAGCTGGTTCCCTTCTTCGAATTATCTTCCTCTTCATCCAACAATCAATAATAATTCTCATCATCTTCACTCCACTCTTATAACCAAATACGGTTTGAGGAGTCTTTTTTCCTGCGTAAATAATAATTTGTCTCTTTTTTAGAGTTGTGTTTAAAATAACGAGGATGTGTAATAATGGTGGTGAATGATGATGTTAGATTTTTTCATTACTTTAAATATCTCGATTTGTGTAATTATCATGAACTTACTACTCCCTCCGTCCCTTTTTAAGTGTCCTGCTTCGTAATTTCAACTTATTAAAAAGACAACATCATTATACCTTTCACATCAACTTTTTCTTCCACTTTTCCTATTTACCTATCATCATTACACTTTCACTCACTTACTTTTTAAAATAGAATCTACTTTTAGGGACAAAATAGACAATTCATCAACTTTTACACACTAACTTTACAAAATGGACACTTATTAAGGGACAGCTCAAAATGGAATACTGGACTATAAATACGGGACGGAGGGAGTATTAAATATCAAAAAGATGACGTTCGAAAAGTACGTTTGTAATGTAGTTTGAGGTGTGGATCCAACTATCTGTTGGATGTGTTTTCTTTTTGTTGCATTCTAGCGCCTTGTGCTTAGATGCTTTCTCGATGTACCCATTTCAAGTTATATATAAATGTTTCGTTTGCCGAGTAAAAAAAAAATCAAAAAGAATTTGAAATTGATTTTGAAACTCTCCAAATTTATAACCACACACTGCTTCGGATATACGGTTATCAATTCACTCCCCAAATGAATTGTACAGTAACATAAGAGAGACGACTTTGTGGATTGGGTCAACATATTAATTAGACTTGGTCTCTGCAAGACCGCAACCCCGCCAGCTGGATATTCTCGCACTTGGCAGACTTTAATTTGATAGCAGAATTAGGGGCTCTTTGGACAAATAAGCCAAAGTGGTTTATTTTTTGTCCTTATTCAAATTTCTTTCGTATCACTTGGCTTATTCTCATTTTTTTTGGGAATTATTGCATTCTCATGACGAGAGGAATCTAAAAAGTATAAAATTTTGATCGAAATCCAATATTTTTTGAATAAAGACGAAAAAAGTAGCTTATTGGCTTATTTTCGTCTTTATGTGACTTTATTTGGCTTATTTTTGGCGGAAAAGTCAGTGGCTTTTTTAAAAGAACAACCCCTAGCTTCGTCTAAGCCCAAATTCTCCAATCCTTATCCGTTAGGGAAATGCTAGAGACACCCCACTCCAACCCCATATCTCTCTCACATGCATGTGTGAAAAATTTCACAATAAATACTAGAGACCCACATGTGTATTACTCATACCGTAAATTTAAGTAAAAACCCTAAAAAAAAAAAAATTCATTTCCAATGTCATACCAATTTTTCTATCCATTTTGAGTTCTACCATTTCCTTCCTCCAAATTCGGAGAAACCCAAACCGAGACCCATTTTTTAAGTCTATCTTTTTACTTTCTCATTAATTACAAATGTGAAATTAAAACTGTGAAAGAAAATTAGAAAACGGAGTTTTGGGAGAACCTTTGTCGCAGGAGAGACGCTGGGTTACTTCACTGTGGTTGTCGTCCTTCTTCTCCGTCACCGTCATCGTTAATTTGAAAAAACTTCTCATTCGCTAAAGTTGCTCGTTGTAAGAAACGAGCCACTATTCACCAACTCCTTAGTGTTTTATGAGCCCTGCTATTCGTAAAGAAAATTTGCAGGAAACCATGCAAGGAAAAATGCGTTTTGTCCCATTTCGGGTACCACAAAAATCTATAAAAATATTCATAAATATTTGAATATTATTTTATGGGGCCATGTAAGAAATCAGCTCCAACGGATATCGGTAAGTATTACTTTTGGATTCATGGGGTGAAATTCAAAAATTTATGGATATTTTTTTAGATTTTTGTGGGATCCGAAATGGGCCCAAACGCATTTTTCCTTGCGCGGTTCCCTTCAAATCTTCCTTGGGACTAGAATTTCCTGTATTTTATAGTGCCCCAATAACACATTTGTACTGATCAAACAATGGTTAATATTCATTTGGACCTATTACGGGTTCTAAAAAATGTCTCAAATCACAAATCATTTTTAAAATTTTTTTTATGAATTTTTTAAAAAAATTAGCTCAATCCAATATTCTATATTGGTAAAGGTTGTTTCGGAATTCGTAGGTTGTTTCAGAATAAAGAATTCCAAAACAGCCTTTACCAATATCGCATTGAACTAATTTTTTTTAGGAACGCATAAAAAAATATTTTAAGAATGGCTTGCGATATGAATCATTTTTGTAAGACCTGTAATGGGCCCCGCAAAATCAAAGATATCATCAATTTCTTGTCTGATACCAAATAGTCCCTTAGAAAAAAAGAATAGTTTAATACAGTGCAGCTAGAATAGAGAGCTCGATCCCGTGTAATTGTGAAAAAATGACTAGCTAAAGTAGAAAAGTAATTTTTAGGATTAATTTGATAAAGTGGTTTTGCCACTCCTCTTTTCTCGAACGCCAGTCCCCTTTGTATCTCTATTTTTTTTTATAATTTATTTTTTAAGAGAATGAGAGTGACTTTAAAAAAAAAAAGTAAATCAATTCCCTTAATTTGGTCCAAAAGATGCTCTTGCTTCACAGCTTGTCTACAAATGATGCTTGTGTGACACAAGCATGTTGCAATTGACATGACAAAACTAGGAGCATGTCATGCTAACATGCTATTCTTTTAAACCGTGAGTGTACAAGTTTAATTTGAAATAGGAGAAACAAGTTTTGCGTCCGTTCAATACATGAACAATAGAAAATATGTTCACATTGATGTTTTTTTTCCTTCCCGATTTCATGTATTGAATGAGCAAATTAAATGCTAGTTATGTTTTTCAAAATAAATTGGTCAAATCATGTAATGCAATTTAGTTGGGACCAAACGCTGCTATCGGTTATGCACAGGAAGAGTTATATTTGTTGAAAAACTAGTAAGCTTGATTTGGAACGTGTGAAACTATTGTTTTGGAGGCTATGAATGCCTGCAAGTGGAAGGGTAAGTTGGTGAATAATGAAAGTCAGATAAGCCTGCAAGAAAAACAATAACAAAAACGTGGGTATTGAATTTAAGCTTCCGTATTTCAATTTGTGATCTTTGCATTTATTGCAAAATTATCTACTTGTTTGCCTAATTTGCCTATAAAAAAATGTATTCTGATTATGTAAAAGATACGAGTGGAGTAAAAGAATAAGAGAGTTACAAAGAGAGAGAAATTCCTCCTCCTTGTATGTTATTTTCAGATTGAGTGAGTTCAATATATTGTGAGTGTGTTTGTGCAATTCTCTTGTGAGTTTCATACATTATTAGTGTGTGATCAATACTCCTCCACCCAACAAAGTGGTATCTGTAACACTTTGACTTTTCGGGAGCAAAATAAAATATTGTCTTAAGAAGACTTTGCTAAATAAATATAATTTTTCAAGATAAAGGTTTATCTATTACAATCACAAGATAAATTTACTGATTCAAAATACATTAACTTCAGGGCTGACTCTAGGCTTGATACGGATTCCAAGCGAACTCGATCTCTGTCCCTGGTATTCCTCTTGTGTCCGACCGCTCCTCCAATGAATCCTGCGCCTTCTGGCAAATTGATCGCCGAAGCAATCGATTTACCAGGATACAGACGTATCCGTGAGTGATAAATCACCCAATAGAATAATCCAACCCAACTACCCCTCTTACTTTACAGTTAGCAAGCAGCAGAATAAATATGGTACGAAGAAGTAAAACAGAGATTCACAAACATCAATTTGTTATTATTCATTATTCTAATGTGAAATCTAAGATCTCTCCGCGAGATCTTTCCTCCCCAACCGCTAGCCATGTCCTATCCCATGAGATCACTTTCTTTTGTTGTCGCGGATTGCACCTCAGTTATGTACCTAGCGTGTATCCCTCTCATTACAACAAAAGGAAGCTTATCATGCCCGAATCATAACTAGGGTTCGCCTATCTTATGCACCACTTCACAATCACCACAATCATCACAATCACCACTGGGCTTACTTTGCCAGTATCAATTCATCACTGGACACCCGCCAGTTTCAATTCATCAATCAACACTGGGCTTACTTTGCCAGTTTCAAATCATCTCATTCACATCTCAAAATCACGCCTGCAGGCAATCTAAAAATAAAAACTTTCCAATTTATCCATTATCTAGCATCGTCTAGATGAATTCTATTTCGCAATACCACCCTATGTCTCTAGGGTCCAATCTAGCATTCAAATCAAGTATCGGTGCAATGTACAATTAATCAATAATAATAAAAATAATTAATAAGCAATGCAATCACGTAACTTATTATGAATGAGTCATTGCCCTTGATCTTGTATGGTTAAGAAGTTAATATTAATAACGAAAATCTTTATTAATAAAGAAAACTAATTTTGTTCCCTTACTAGTATGTGTAGGCTTGTGTTGGATTAACATATTAGTGATAATATAACAATGGGGTTGAAACTGGGCACGTAAGTACCTTAAGGGCCTAATTGTTTCAAGTCAAAAACTTAATTGGACCAAATTTCTATACTAAACAACCTCAGGGTGTAACTGCAATAAGAAAGCCAATTTCATTTAATGATCTGGGCTGAAACGTTACATTCAAAATGAGCAGGTGGATAAGTGGAATTGTCATGCTATTTCTTTAACTTCCAGCGGGTATGAACAGTAAAAAAAGAAACATGAATAGTGTTCACGCCTATGAACAGTGAACAGTAAATATTTTGGAAAAAAAATTGAGTTTCATTCGTCCGATTCTAATTTTGATTCTTTTCGATTCTAATCATAAAAACTAACCACTTAGTACATTAATATACTTAGGGAGAGGTAGGAGAGGGATTATAATACCTTTAATCCAGACAAAATGATTTTGTGGAGTCCAGTGAGTTTTCGTTTAGTGGCGAAAGATTAATATTCTAGCAGCAACTTTGAACTGAAATAACTTGACCAAACCTCTGCCGTTTTGGACGATTCTTGTGTCTAACGCGAAGATCTTGAAACACTCTACAACTTTTGTGAAGAAGTCGAAGCCTGAAAACCATTCGAACTAGGAGAAAAGTGGGGGTTTTCATAAGTCATGTTTGCTGTCTAGAAATAAAAATCCGAAAATTTCACTGAACTTTGGACAGCGATAACTCTTTCAATTCTTGACCATTTTGGATGATTCTTGGATCTAAATCGAATCACTCGACGCCCTCTACAACTTTCGTGAAGAAACTTAGGCCTAAAAACGGCAGCAACTAGGAGAAAATAGGCCGTGAATAGAGGGACGTGATATAGACGAAAATTGAAAGGGTGTGATCCCTCTTTTCTTGTTTTTTTGTTTTTGTTTTTGTAGAGGACTAGGAGTATTGTATTGTGAGAGAGGAGAGAGGTATTTATAGAGGAGAAGTATAGAGGTGGTGGAATGCGGGAGGAGAGAGAGATATAGTTTAGGAAGAGTTTGAAGGGGAGTGGAAGATTAGTTTCGATAGAATTTTGGTTAGATAGGATAAAAGATGAGTATGGATACTTGTATATCTAAAGTGTAAATATATAGTATCATATACAAGTGTGTAAATAATATCAATTATACATATAATAATATATAATTAATAATTCAATATAATTAGTTATTGAATTAAGAATTTAACATTATAAATTTATATAAAAAAATAGGGCAAAAATCCAGGTCGTTACAGTATCAGAGCTTTAGGCACATCCAAAAAAAATCTCTCACAAAAAACATACCTTCAGCCTGCTATTTTCAAACAGAAAATTAGCTCCCTCAAAAATGAATTTTTGAGTGCAAGAGTGAAGTCCTCCCGATCACCCAAACAATGCCCAACAACACCGGCAACGACTTTCCGGCGAAAAGAAAAACAAACAGATTTTGTTTTTTCTTTGTTGTTGTCCAGAAATTGATTCGATTTAAACCAAGTTTTGAGCATCGAATCAAGACCTCCTCGTCAAGACGATTCCAACACCACCAGAATCAAGTAATTTCGATCGACGGTGATACAACCCGGCGACCATAGTTCATCGAGCAAAAAGGTTTTTTTTTTGAGTGAGAAATCAAACCCATCTTTGATTTCGGTATTGTCAAAGAGGAGACCTACCATTGAAATTAATTTCAATCAGACGCACCGCCAGACAACTTGTCTGATTCCATTTACTCATACCTTCCTATTTCCCATAAATAGCTGGTCCACAAAGAGCATTCAAGTGTGGCCTAAGTGAGGTTGCAGGAAGAGCAGAATAATCCAGTGTAGCTGGAACACAGCTCCAACAGGCCTAAGTAAACTTTAGGTCCCTGAAGTTTGAAATATTACATTTCAATCCTCGCCAGACGTATTTCCATCGTTTTCAGGTTCGATGGCTAACGGAACATCCCAAGTCATCATTCCAAAGCTCACCAAGGACAATTATGATAATTGGTCCATCCAAATGAGGGCACTGCTTGGTGCTTAAGATGTTATGGAGGTGGTAGAAGAAGGTTACGATGAACCCACCTCAAAAGAAGCTGAAACAACTTTAAAGGAAGAACAAAAGACGATGCTCCGTGCCGAGCGAAAGAAGGATTGCAAAGCCAAGTCCATCATCTATCAAGGACTTGACGAAGCCACGTTCGAGATCATCACTTCCGCCAAAACTTCCAAAGAAATTTGGGAGATGCTGCAGAAGACCTACAGAGGTGCTGACAAAGTAAAGAGGATTCGTCTTCAAACTTTACGAGGTGAATTCGAGTCTTTACGAATGAAATCCTTAGAATCTATTTCTGAGTATTGTGCTCGAATTATGGTGTTTTCAAATCAAATGAGGAGAAATGGCGAAGCTCTCACCGACACGAGAGTTATAGAAAAGATCTTGTGATCTTTGGATCGCAGATTTGACTTCATCGTTGTTACGTTAAAAGAACTTAAAGACGTTTCAACCATGTCTATTGAAGAGCTCGTGGGTTCGCTGCAAGCCCACGAACAGAAGTTGCACAGAGACGATGATAGAGCCCCGGAACAAGCTCTACAAATGAAGTTATCCCTCAATGAAGGAAGGTACGAGCAAGGGGGGACATCTCAGAGGGGACGAGGCTATGGGTCCCATGGAAAAGGCTCTGAAAATTCAAATTCCAGAGGCAGAGGTGGCAGAGGATTCTCCAGAGGAGGGAATCAAAATCATGCTCCAAGAGGAGGTGGTCGAGGACAACAAAACTATGCTCCAAGAGGAGGTAGACGAGGACAGCAAAGTCATAATCCAAGGGGAGGAGGACAAGGCAGAAGAGGCGATTACAACAACCGTTCGAACGTTGACAAAAGTAACGTTTAGTGTTACAATTGCGAAAAGTATGGCCACTATAGCAACGAGTGCCGGAGAAGACCAACATTAGATCAAGTTGGCAAAACAGCCAACTATGTAGACAAGGAGCCAACAGGAGGAGATTCAATGAGTCTCATGGCGCACAGTCCTACCGAGCAGGATCAAGGTACATGGTTTCTTGATTCTGGAGCCAGTAATCATATGACCGGCTCAAGGCAGCTTTTTACTGAACTTGATGAAAAGGTTCAGGGAGATATTTCTTTTGGTGACCTCTCTAAAGTACCAGTTCGAGGGAGAGGTGATATTATAATCAAAAGGAAGAATGGAGATCATGCATTCATCTTCAATGTCTACTATGTTCCGGATATGAAGACTAATATTCTTAGTCTTGGCCAGCTGCTGGAAAAAGGCTATCAAATTAGTCTAAAGGATATGCAACTGACGATTGCAGATGCTCGAGGGAAGCTGATTACTCGAGTAATGATGGCGAAGAACAGGATGTTTCCGCTAACTATTCTTCATGACACGCCAAAGTGCCTCAATGCCATTATCAATGACGAAGATTGGATATGGCATCTCAGATATGGACATTTCAACTTTGAAAACTTGAAGCTGTTGGCAAATAAGAAGATGGTCAAGGGCTTACCTCATATTCAACGTCCAAATGAGATATGCGAAAGCTGCATTCTTGGCAAACAACACCGCAATAACTTTGGAAAGCAAGTTGATTGGAGAGCATCCATGCTGCTCGAGCTAGTACACACAGATGTCTGTGGTCCATTGAAGCCAATCTCAAACGGTCAGAATAGATACTTCCTCACGTTTATTGACGACTATAGCAGAAAGACGTAGGTATACTTTCTGAAATTGAAGTCAGAAGTATTTGAAAAGTTCAAAGAGTTCAAAGCTCTTGTTGAGAAAGGAAGCGGCTACTACATCAAGACATTGTGGTCAGACCAAGGAGGAGAGTACACTGGAGATCAATTTGAGGGATTCCTTAGGCAACAAGGAATCAGACACCAGTGCACACCTGCCTATACTCCTCAGCTAAACGGTGTAGCTGAGAGGAAGAATCACACCATTCTCAACATGGCTAGAAGCATGTTAAAAGATAAAGACATGCCCAAGAGATTTGGGCCGAAGCAGTTCAGTGTGCAGTCTATCTACTGAACAGGTGTCCTACGAAGAATGTGCAGTCGAAGACACCACAAGAAGCATGTCCACTCACAAGCCAGGTGTTGGTCATCTCAGAATGTTTGGTTGTATTGCCTATGCTAAAGTTCCGGAGGCAAACAAAACCAAACTCAAAGACAAAAGAGTTAAGTGTATCCTTGTTTGATATGGTGACAGAACGATGTGATACAGGTTGTATAATCCCGTCACTCAGAAGGTGATTTTCAGCAGAGATGTCATTTTCGAGGAAAATGAATCCTGGAGCTAGGGTCCACTACAAGAAAATGCACCAAAGGCGACCCGATTGCCGACGCAATGCATTTTTTGTCGGCAAAAGTAAGCTTTTGCCGATGCAAACCTAGTTCGTGTCGGTAAATGTAGATGTTTTGGCGATGAAAGTAAGTGCATCGGCAATGTTGTTGGCAAAAGTAAGGTTGGCGGGAAATATTCTCCCGCAAAATATTTGCCGACGAAATTTGTTTTCTAGCGACGAAATGTGCATCGGCAAAAGTTCAGCATTTTGGCGATGACATTTTTGTGTCGGTGATTGTCCTAAGGGAAAATTTTAGCGATAGAATGTGCATCGCCAAAAGATAAATCTTTCGGCGATGACATTTTTGTGTCGGCAAAAGTTAAATTTTCACTTTTTGCAAAAATTTAAAGAACACATGGATTTCTAGTAATTTGCAAAAAGAGAGTTTGAATTATTTTTTTAGGTTCTCAAGTTTGTGGACAAAAGAAATTTTGTGGCACAGAGAGTATATACAATACGAAAAGAGAGTTTGAATTGTTTTTTTAGGTTCTAAGTTTGTGGGAAAAAAAAACTTCGTGGGACAGAGAGAGTATATACAATACGAAAGAGAGTTTGAATTATTTTTTTTAGGTTCTAAATTTGTGGACAAAAAAAACTTTGTGGGACAGAGAGAGTATATATAATACGAAATGTCTAATAACATCCAATACAAAAAAAACTAATATTAATATCCAAGTGTCTAATAACATTCATTTAAATGTCAAATAACATCCAATAAAAAATACAATATCCAAGTGTTCCTAGCAAATCAAAAAATAAGTAATATTAATATTGAAATTTGGAAAAAAAAATCCCGAACCAAGGCCCCCATAAGCCCCATAGTAGTTCCGTCTCTGTATATGTGTTTGTGTTATTTGTATGTATATACAATATATTTTTATAAATATATATAAAGTACTTATATTTACCTAATAAAACACAAGGGTGTGGAGACCACACAAACACAAGTTGAAAGAAGGGCTGAGATTCATTTGATCCAAGGGTTGATGTGTGCTCTCCAACTCTCTTAAAAAAACACCTACACTTTTACAAATATATTACAAAAATGCAATCGGTTCTTTTTATCGACTGCTCGACTTCTGGCGTTGACATAAAAAAACAAAATATATTACAAAAATGCTCGTGCCTACAGCACTACCAGGATGCGTAGTGCCGTAGGCACGGGCAAAGCACTAGTAACACTATATATAAGAGTATGTTATACTGTATCTAGTGTAAAATTGTATATGTACTGCGTATGTAAGTGATATATAATAGATATTGCAAAATTAGTAATGAAGAGTATGTTGGTGCAGTTGGTAGATAGATCTAGGACACGGAGACGTCCACAGTTCGAAACATGGGGTAGGCGGAAATATAACGGAAGTAGCAACTTTTTTTTAAAAAATTGACTTTCGGCGATGCAAAAATCTCATCGGCAAAAGTGTTTTCCTCTTTGATTTTAATACCCCTTTTTACCGACGCAATACTATTTGCCGACCGAAATTGCCGATGCAAACCCGCGTCGCTGTAACTATACTTTTGCCAATGAAGGACAATTCACGTCGGCGAAACCCTTTCCCGACATATCAACGCCGACAGCTTGCCGACACAAAATTTTTCATCGGCGAAAACCTTTGCCAACCCATATACACTTTTGCCAATGTACTTCGTTGTGTTGCCAAATCCGCATTTTCTTGTAGTGGTCAAACAGAAGCTACCAGGAATATGGAGCTAACACTTGAAGATGAAGAACAGGTACAAACTAGAGATGTACCTGGGAGACCAGAAGATCAGCCAGCATCTTCCCATGGTTTCTCTTCACCACAACAAGGTGAACCATCCTCACTAGTTGAACAAGAAATTTCAGACATGAGGCCCAGAGGAATTTGGAACTTGAATGATCTGTATCAGAATACAGATAAGATGGATGCAGATTTTACCATGTTCTGTCTGCAAATCAGTTGTGATCCAGTTAGTTTCGAGGAAGCTACCCAAGAAGGAAAATGGAGGAAGGCTATGGATGAAGAGATTCAGTCCATAGAGAAGAACAAGACTTGGGAGCTAACCAGCCTCCCAAAAGGTCACAAGGCAATTGGAGTAAAGTGGATCTACAAAGTTAAGAAGAATGCTCAAGGAGAGGTCCAGAGATACGAGGCAAGACTTGTAGCGAAAGGCTACAAACAGAGAGAAGGCATAGACTATGGTGAATTGTTTGCCCCTGTTGCCAGAATGGATACGATTAGGCTAATGATCGCATTAGCTGCTCAGAAGAGATGGAAGATCTACCAGTTGGATGTCAAGACAGCATTCCTGAATGGATTTCTTGAAGAAGAAATCTATATTGAGCAGCCACCTGGATATGTGAAGAAAGGTCGTGAAGACAAAGTGTACAAATTGACGAAGGCACTATACGGGCTGAAGCAAGCGCCTCGTGCATGGAATACCAGAATTGACAAGTACTTCCAGGAGAATGGATTCGAGAAGTGCCCCTACGAACATGCACTCTATATGAAGAAGGAGATTGATGGAAGCCAGTTGTATGTATGCCTCTACGTTGATGACTTGATTTTTACAGGCAACAATCCAGCCATGTTCGAAGCATTCAAGAAGACGATGTTTCAAGAGTTCGAAATGACGGACATTGGACTTATGGCTCACTTCCTAGGCATTGAAGTGACGCAAAGTGAAGAAGGAATTTTTATCTCCCAAAGTAGGTATGCCACGGAGATACTGAAGAAGTACGAGATTGAGACATGCAATCCAGTGACGACTTCAGTCGATAGTGGACTGGAACTGAAGAAAAGTGATACTGGCAATGTTGATCCAACCTATTTCAAAAGCTTGGTTGGAAGTCTGCGATAGCTGACCTGTACTAGGCCAGACATACTCTATGGTGTTGGGCTAGTCAGCCGATACATGGAGACACCAAATCAGTCACACTTGTTTGTAGCAAAGCGGATTCTCCGCTACATCAAAGGGACTCATAGTGATGGACTGTTCTATCAGTCAGGCGGTGACCTGAATCTTTCCGGCTATTCAGATAGCGATTGGGGAAGAGACTTGGATGAAAGGAAGAGCACAACAGGGTTCGTTTTCTTCATTGGAGATACTGCCTTCACTTGGACATCCAAGAAGCAAGCGATTGTGATGTTGTCATCTTGTGAAGCTGAGTATGTTACCGCCAACTTAGCTGTTTGTCATGCTATATGGTTAAGGAATGTGCTGAAGCATTTGGGCTTTCTGCAAAAATTGCCCACAGAAATCTACGTCGACAACCGCTCTGCAATTGCGCTTGCAAAGAACCCGACTCATCACAAAAGAAGCAAGCACATTGATACCCGCTACCACTTCATCAGAAAGCATGTAAAAGCAAAGGAAGTGGAGTTAATTTCTTGCAGGACATATGATCAAGCAGCTGATATCTTTACGAAGCCCCTCAAACATGAAGCTTTCATAAAAATGAAGACAATGCTTGGAATGAAGAATCTCTGAGAATCAAGCTTAAGGGGGGATGTTGAAAAACCAATAAGCTAGATTTGGAACGTGTGGAACTATTGTTTTGGAGGCTATGAATGCCTGCAAGTGGAAGGGTAAGTTGGTGATGAATGAAAGTCAGATAAGCCTGCAAGAAGAACAATAACAAAAACATGGGTATTGAATTTAAGCTTCCGTATTTCAATTTGTGATCTTTGCATTTATTGCAAAATTATCTACTTGTCTGCTTGATTTGCCTATAAAAGAATGTATTCTGATTATGTAAAAGATATGAGTGAAGTAAGAGAATAAGAGAGTTACAGACAGAGAAATTCCTCCTCCTTGTATGTTATTTTCAGATTGAGTGAGTTCAATATATTGTGAGTGTGTTTATGCAATTCTCTTGTGAATTTCATACATTATAAGTGTGTCATCAATACTCTTCCACCCAACAATATTTACTTTTATGAATTAGAATTTTAAAGTGTAAATAGAGTAATTACTTCAAAAACAATTTTGGCATTATCGTTTTCTGTTAACAATTATGAAAATACTATATAAGATAAACAATAAAACAAAGCAAATCAACAAAAACCAAAAATCTCACTCAAAATTCTCTCTCTCTCTCTCTCTCTCTCTCTCTCTCTCTCTCTCTCTCTCTCTCTCTCTCTCTCTCTCTCCCCCCACATTTCCCGCCGACACAGGAAAATTTCTTGCATTATCATGCATCATCAAAAAGTGGCTCCGTATTCTTTTAGTCGTAAGTTGCCCAATTGGCCAATATTTTGACTTCTTCACCACATCTGCATTAATTAATTAAATCCATGGAAGAAAATTGACGTAGTCATCATGGTGGAAAACATGCATGCAGAAGCAACCCAAATCACGGTTAACACGACTCATACGAGGCAACTTTTTCCTCTTCTGATTCTCGTCAAATTTCTGGGTTGCATTCTTGTGGGGGGGAAAAAATTTGCCATGACTTTGTTTTCGGTATTTCTCATTTTTCATAAATTTTTGTTTAGATTTTCGTTGTAATTTTTAGAATTAATCATTCGTCTCAACAGAACGAATCGGAAAAGTATAAGAAATTTGGACCGGTGTTAAAAAATTCCTTCTCCTTGTATGTTATTTTCAGATTGAGTGAGTTCAATATATTGTGAGTTTGTTTGTGCAATTCTCTTGTGAGTTTCATACATTATAAGTGTGTGATCAATACTCCTCCACCCAACAATATTTACTTTTATGAATTAGAATTTTAAAGTGTAAATAGAGTACTTATTTCAAAAATAATTTTGGCATTATCATTTTCTGTTAACAATTATGAAAATACTATATAAGATAAACAATAAAACAAAGCAAATCAACAAAAACCAAAAATCTCACTCAAAATTCTCTCTCTCTCTCTCTCTCTCTCTCTCTCTCTCTCTCTCTCTCCACATTTCCCGCCGACACAGGAAAATATCTTGCATTATCATGCATCATCAAAAAGTGGATCCATCTTCTTTTAGTCGTAAGTTGCCCAATTGGCCACTATTTTGACTTCTTCACACAATCTGCATTAATTAATTAAATCCATGGAAGAAAATTGACGGAGTCATCATGTTGGAAAACATGCATGCAGAAGCAACCCAAATCACGGTTAACACGACTCATACGAGGCAACTTTTTCCTCTTCTGATTCTCATCAAATTTCTGTGTTGCATTCTTGTGGGGGAAAAAAAATTTGCCATGACTTTGTTTTCGGTATTTACATAAATTTTTGTTTAGATTTTCGTTATAATTTTTGGAATTAATCATTCGTCTCGACAGAACGAATCGGAAAAGTAGAAGAAATTTGGACCAATGTTAAAAAAAAAATCGTTTAAGACGACATTTAGACAAAAAAAATACAGTTGTCTTGAGTGAACTTTTTTTTTGGTTTTAGTCATAATTTTGTATTTTTTTGACTTCTCTTGTCATGACAAATGATTAATTCAAAAAATGTCAGGCAAATCTAACAAAAATTTAAAACAAACAAACAAAATACACAAAACAAAAAAGGAAAAAAAAACGTTAAGAAGAAATGAGGATTAGATAAATATGTGAAGGATAAATTAAATTATCAGAAAAATGGAAAGAAAATTATGTTTTGAAGATTAAATCCAAGTGATCGATTGTCTTGGCCAGGTATGTGACTTCGGACTTTAATCCCTCCTTGAATTCACGTCCAAAATCCTCCAAGTGCTACGAATCTCTTCGTGGGGCTAGTGCTTTAAATGGACTTCCTACTGCACAGCACCATGCTGTGCGGCTCAGATGCCGTCCGTTCGGCAATCCAATGGTTCAAATCTTATCTCCACCTCTGTTGCATCTGAGTCGTTCATTACCGAAATGAGATTTGAACCTTTGGATTGCCAAACGGATGGCATTCGAGCCGTGTAGCACGGTGTTGTGCAGTAGCAACCCCGAATCCAGCCAGAACACGCCGGCATTGTAGGATTAGTCTTATTAGTCTTCCAAACATTGGTTAAAGTGTGTGTAAGTTAACCCAACCAACACATTGAAATGTGAAAACAAAAAAGATAAAACCGATCGAACTTGATGATTCGCGGAGGGGGAAACGAAATTGAATGTCCTTTTAAACCTTATAAAATAAAAATTATGCATGTGTTTCTCGTTTCGGTATCCTATTCAAGGACTAGCTTGGAAAATTTCTTGAATTAATGTCACCATTCATGATCCTGTGGGCAACCATTTATAATCAATGCAATTTTTTTTTTCCCTTGCTTGCGTAAAATTTTGACTTTCATTCCCCTGATATATAATTGCATTGGAAAATATTAGTGCCTAATTGACGAATTTAATAATTTGAATAAATTAACTTAAAAAGTGCATAAAGTGCCTGGCCTTTGTTGGGCCATTAATATCCTTGGACTAATATTAAATGGCCTTTCTAGAGAATGTTTGAAAATAAGGGAACGTCAAAACAGTTATGGTGGGAACTGGATTAGGGACTTCGCTTGCAGAATCGATAATGTGGATGCATTAAGGGCTGAACTTTGGGGTATTTGGATACAACCTGATTATGTTGATCAATGAACAACTCAAAATGAGTTGGATCTGTGACTTAACTTTTGGTTGGAGGGAAGAGAATAGATGTGCACATAAATTAGTTGGATTTGGTCTTTGTTAGACTGAAGCGAACAAGTGTTTGATCAAGCCCCGGTAGAGGGGCTAGATGTTCTTAGCAATGACCGCAAGAGTCTCGGAGTATATATATCGAGCTATTGTGTCGAATGTTTTTTTTTTTTTTTCTTGTTTTGTTTATTAAGGCCTACGCCCTCTTGTGTGTAACAAAAAAAAAAAAACGGTTATGGCCCCGTTGTTGTTGTTGTTGTTGTCATTCGTATTTTTAAATTTCAAGTTACCAATTTTCTATTATTATTTTTTTAAGATCGGCAAAATAACATTTTATTAATAAGAGAAATGAGAAGGAGAATCCAACCGAATGTTAGAAATTACAGCCTATTGGGAACAAAGTCCAACCACTCCTAGAAGGACAAAACCCAAATACACCTGTGGGTCTAAAATACCCAAATAATACAATAACAGCACGTAAAAAACGTTAACCCATAAAATTGGGCTAGACCCAGCCCAAGAAAAACCCAAAACAAACCCTAAACTATTGAACTTCTAGCACAGCCGCCCAAATCCGCCGCCCATCAAGCCAGACAGCCGACCACCACCACCACCGCACAGCCACCTCCATCAACCTCCAAACCGCCACTAGTTAACCGAAATGGAGGGACACACGGTGCAAATAAACAATCCGGTTGTCGTGGACTCAACCCTTGCCGGAAGGCGGACCGTGGCACTCAACACCACGGGGGAGCCAACGCCGGCCCAACCTCCCACCCACCCGATCGCCTTGTTGTTAGGCCAAAATCAGAAACCCAAGAGAAATTCAACCGGAGAACGAGCAAGAGGGAGGACGGCCGAGCAAGGACGCGGTGGGGAGGGATGCCTTGAAGTCCAAAATACAAAATACTTTGGTGTAGCTAGCTTTTGATACATTTGAATAGAACTTCAAAAGTGTTTGGTTAAATAATTTATATATAACATAATTTATTATAAAATATTGAACGTATAGGACTCTAGATTATCCTTAATAATTTTATGTATGCTCTTGGAAATTGGAATTAAGTGCACTTTTGTCTGTAAATGATTTTTACAGCTCTAGATAAATGAAAAAGGCATAAATGGCTTTGCTTGAATAATGTCACAGCTCTAGGTAGACTTGGAAATACTTCACCGATCAGTTTCTATTTCCTGTTGTGACAGGGAATTGGCTTGTTAATGGACTGGATCTGATCTAGATCTGATCCGAATCTGATAACATCGATCCGATAATTCGAATCCGGTAATGCAAATACGGATCGGATCAGATTAAATCCGTTATCAATCCGATTCAAAATTTTATTTCTTAAAAAAACTATAAAGTTTTTATTTTGAAAAAAAAATGTTTAAGAACTTGTATTTTTATTTTATTTCTTTTTGGAAAATAAAAAAAATTTAAAAATTTTTTTGGAGAAATTTTTTTTTCGGAACGGATTCAGATTTGTCGGATCTGGCCATTGACAGACGAACTTTCAAAAATTTCCTAGGCCTCTATAATATTCCGGTTTAGTTGATTCTTGCACCGAAAGTTTTTAACTTTTTATATTGTGATATCTATCAAAGAAAAGTAGGGAACAAAAATAACCGCTTGAAATTCTTCTAAGTAAAAAATGTCGTTTTCATAAGTACTTTTATAGGCAAAGTGTTGGGAAGAATGAGTAAAATACTAATATGTAAGGTTAAAGTCAATCAAATACAGATAGATAGTAAGTGGGTCGGTTTTAAAATAAACGAATGACTGGTCGTTGAATATTACTCTCGTCAGACTTAAACCTAACTGAAGGGTTCAACAATTTTGCTACCTTTCAACAAAATAAATTGACATAACTTTAAGATAAGTAAGATTTTGATTCGAATTTTTCTCCCATATATGTATCTTAGATCAGCAGAGAGATTTTCATTCCTTGTCTACTCTTTGTAGTCCATGAGTATTTACCATGCCACTACATTTCCAAATAGAATCCTAGCTTATATCATTGTGTCAAAATTCATGGTATTACATGCTATAGCAGGTCGAAATAACGACCCTTCGGCTATACCGAACGTGCGACCTAATCGTCCGCGGAAGACCCATTTTGGTCCGAACCATGATGTGGATTTGGCTCGGCAATCACTGGTGTTCGGCGGAAGCTCCATTGAAGTCAGTTGGAATGCCGATCTGGCACACCGACCCTTTGACGGTCAGCCATCACCCTCGGCTTTGAGTGGACGTTAGGGTCTTGCTGTCAGCTCACCCAGGTGGGAACGACCGCCTTAGCCGTGATGACGATTGTGACGTCATCCGAGCGGTTACATACTTGGATAAGGATAAGGGCATGTGAAAGCGCCAGCTCACCCTCTTAAACGGTTACAAAATCCTAATTTGACGACATGGTGACGTCAGCCGACACGTGTTATGCACATGTACAATCTTGGAGGACAAGCAAAGAGAAGCCTTATAAATATCCATTGATAGTAACCCTAGAGAGGTACATGGTATTCAACACCCAAACCCTAGTCCTTAGCTTTCCTCTCTCTGCACTATACTTATCCTTGCACTAGAGGGTCATTCCAGAGATCCTCCAGTGTGATCTTTAGTTGTGCTTCGTTGTGTAAATTAGGAGCCACTCTCATTCCAACCACGGTCCCGGAGGGAGCGAACCAGATTCATCAAAGCCCCGCACATGCGGTACTTTGGTATTCAATGCCAGATCTCGACGACCAAGTAGAGAACTTTGAGAGCGAGATCACACCAGAAAAGCAGAAAGAGCCATGGTTTACCTAGCTGAACCGTTTTATTTTAGTGTCACTTAAATTGAATCAGTCCTTATTAGTCCCGCAACTTTATCTTTTGTGGATGTAATCTTAGTTTTCAAAACTTTTTATTCTAGTTTCAGTGATTGTTCAATTATTATCCATTTAACGTTCCACAAATTCGTCATGCTACAAAGCTGGAGCAAATGTCCCTTACGAATTGACCCCAGTTGACGACATCTGAGAGGTTCCGATCTCGAGACCTTCAGAGGAAGCAAATTCCTAAATTTCAACCTTGACTACCAAGCCAACCCCTTGAACCTATTTGTTAGCCTTCCTATTGGGTTGGATCGACTATTTGCTTGGATTATCTAATCTGGCACTAGTTAATCCGGTATTTGGCAGGCAATTATACACGGACTATTTAATCCCAAAGACAGCCTATTTACAGTGGGATTAGTTATGGACACTCCAACCCTACTCATAATTAGGCTCCGTTTAGCTAAGGTTCTTAGTATTTTTTAAGTATTTATTTTTTATCTTACGAGACAGGCCATTCTCTTACAATACATTACCTTTAATTCTAAAAATAAGTATTCTTACAATACATCATCTTTTTTTATAATACATCATCTTTAATTCTAAAAATAAGTATGTATTTTAGTAAGTGGAACACACCATAATCCCCTTACCTAGTTACCTAATTGAGAAAAAAAAATTAACGGAGGGTTCCGTGAACGTTTACGGAGGTAAATCGCGACTGTCCAAAAGTATTTTAGACAGCCCGGACCCGAAAATTAAAGTTTCATTTAAATACGGAACCTCCAAAGCCAAAATATAAGCCGATCTCGCGGCTCTATGAACAGCCCGTGTTACAGCGTCTTCGTGAATAAGAGTCTCTCTAGCTACCTAATCATCCCCACTCCGAGGACAAAACACCAAATTGGATTTTCATTCTGCCGAAACGAATGAAGATGGACAGAGCCGCCGCACCGACTCGCACTCCTCTTAGGTTAATCTTTACTTTCGACTATTTTATGTGATTTGGCTGCTTAATTAATTGATTGTTTATTTTATTTTTACAAGAAAAGAAATCACCTTGATTGAAAACGTGTTTGTGTTATTTGGATGAGTTTGTGGAAATTTTTAATAACCATAAAACCAATTTGGGCATTAAAAAAGCTTTTTAGGCCAAGCAAGTAAATTAATTGACATCTTTTTTTTATATTCTCTTTTTGACTAATCTCTCATTATGCCATATTTTCTTCTGTCCTCTTCTTTCTTTTTCTTTACTACGCAAAGGACTTCTCAAGCTAGAAGAACATATTACATTTGTATATTGAAATGATTCTAGCCTAATACAGTTAAAATATACCAATTATTTTGTTTTTTTTTTCTTTAGGCAACTTCAACAGTCACATGATTATTTTTTATTTATGAAAAAACTTGAGAAATGAGAATGTAAAATTACCGGGGGTTTTTTTATCAAATCAAACAAAAATTATTAAGATTATACACAAATAATTATCAATAATATTCAAAATTAGGTGTATTAGTGTATACAAAATAAAAATTTTAAAACTCGGGGGCTTGGAGGGGGTCCGGGAGGGCCGGGGCCCACCCCGGGCCCCAAGGTAGCTCCGCTACTGCTCCACAGAATAACAACGAGTTAACGTGCACCGATCAAATCATCCCGAACACATTTTTATTCGTATCCTGTGCAATATCCCCTTTAGCTTTACTCCTCACGCGAATTCTACATCTCATAAATGTATATATCTATTTCTCTTCTTCCTGTTTTCTATTCATCCTTTGACCTGCAAATTAGAATACAATTTTTTTTAATTTTTTGATTTGGTGATCGTAGCAAAAGGTTAAGAAGATTTGAAAGTCAATTTGAATTCAACGCAGCGTGAATACAAAGAAATCTTTTGTTTATTTTTATTTTTCTGGAAAAGTGAAATAGTAGCGGGATAGTGTTGAAAGTCATGCTTTTTGTACGCGGAGGAAGAAGAGAAGAAAATGGAAAGCAAAATCCGCGTACCAGACAAAGACGTGCCACTAAATGACATGTTCGTTTTCTTCTTCTCTTCTTCTCACAATAACTTCTTTGTTGGGTCAATTTGTTGTTATATGGGGTCAATCGTTTCTTCTCCTCCTCACAAAAATCCCATACCATGAATCTTCTCTCGCTCTTCGCCCGTGGAATGCATTCTTACTTTGTGCTTGAACGGAACCACGTATATTTTTGTATCATTGTTTCGATCGCTTTTTGATTTGTTTATTCTCTAATTCGTAACTGTCATAACACTTTCAATCTATCATTGGGCTTAATTTCATTTGATGTTACATCCAATGTGTTGTTATTACAATATCAAAAAGATTATATAGGGGTAAAATACCATAGACCGATAGACTTGTCATGGTTTCTTAATCTAAGTACTAAAAAACCTGTAATTGATTTTTATACTCCCTTTTATTCTGTTATAAACACACTTAGTTTTAGTCCTCTTATGATGCAAATTTACAAAATTAACCTTTCAGTTGTATACTCTTTCGGATGTGGGACTGAGTTGGGGTCTCACAAATATAAGCTTGCCAGATGATTGGATGTTAGGAACTTGTTTTTAGAGCATCCACATTGTAATAAGCAAATTAATATGGATAATCAAATTTAACAACAATGCTAAAAAAACACTTCACATTGTAATAAGCAAAGTTACAAGTCTTTTAGCAAATAATCAAATTCCACCCATTCTATAACCAAATTTAACAACTTTTACCAATAACCAAAACTCAATAACCAAACCCAATAACCAAATTCAAAACTAAAAAATTAAAAAATACCTCACATTAGAATTGTCTCATCTAGACGAATAATTTGGTGTGGTCGGGTGTGTGATTGGAACTCATTTGCAATTGGACATAAGTGCATTGTGTATTGTGGGGGGTTTTTTTTATAGGGATACAAAAATAACCAATGTGGAGGTCAAGTTTGTTAAGTTTGATTATGAACTAAATGGATAATCAAATGCTGACGTGACACATTTTGGTTATCGATTTTAATTATTCCCATTGCGGATGCTCTTAATGGTTGTAATGGGGGTCAAGCACATCTTTCATGAAGACTTGCACTGAAAAACCTCTCTCGCACGAGAGAGAGAGAGTAATGAACCAATCACACTATGTGTGGTGTTCATTGGCGGTTCCACATTCACATGTGGATGGTCACATGAACATCCAAACAAAATTTTTTTTGTTCATAATACATGTAGAAATTTGAGTCCAGCATTTTTTTGAACACTCGGCCCAAAAACTCAATCCATAAATCAACCAATTTAAATAGCCTATTTTTGTTATTCTATATTTAAACACTCAACTCAATATACTATGAACACCCATCAATCTAGATAATTCATAGTTGAACACCTAATTCATTAACTCATTGAACGAAATTTAAAAAAACCGAAAAGGGAAAACAAGATTTGTTGCTATAGGTATCGTGCCCTGTCTTTTCCCTACATGTCCACCTTGTCTAAATATACTACTAGTAATTTTTAGTATTTATGACACTAACTAATTCAAATTTGTTGTTGGTTTGGTTTATGAGATTATAGATAACCTTAAAAGAAATTCAACTACGCTCCAAAACCCTACTAACTTGAACAAATTTTCTTCAGATCCAAAACTACGATAAAAAATCTATTGCTAGGAACTAAATAGGAAGAGCACGTTCTTAAAAAGGTCCACCCTAACCTCTTCGCCACCATTTCTCTCAAAACGATATTAGTAGAATAATGCGCTGATTTAACATTAACTCAAAATTTCAAAGTTCTCGTTTCGCGTGATGAATATATATATTTTTGAATTGGAGAGAGTAAGATTTTACAATTGACTTAGATAAATAAAATAAAAACTCATTGTTATCAACTTATCTACTCTCTTGCCAAAAAAAGGTTTGGATCTATTTTTTATCTAGAAAATAACTTTTTTGAATTGTGTTGTGGCATAGTGGACAATTTTTGTGGAATTTTTTGATTGCATTATTCATACTCGTACATGAAACTGCATTACTTGTATATATTGTTGGGTTCATATAAAGATAATTTTTGAACACCCTAATACAAAATCCTGGAGCCGCCACCGGTGGTATTCTAATATAAGATGAGTTAAAGGATGGATTTTGGGTAAATACTACTAACTTGGACCATCTCGGACACAAAGGTTCGACAAAGCCAATTGTGGCCCAACCCAACTGCTTTTACCCGACAGTGTGGTATTGGGTGGAAACGTGGACTCGAGTACCTAGTCTTTGGGCTGGATTGAGATCTCTTCAACGATGGCCCAATAAGCCCTACCCACATAATACATAGACAAAGAAAAATGAAATGAAAGCAAGAATGGAAATCCTAAATTTGTTTCATTGTAAAATGTTTTACAATATAAAATATTTTTTCATGTAAAATATTTTTTCAGAAAATTAAATTTTTATTTTTATTTTTTGATATTTGGTTGGCACTTGAAAATATTTTCAGAAATCAACAAAATAGTAGAGAGAGAGAGAGAGAGAGAGAGAGAGAGAGAGAGAGGGGGGGTGGGGCTTAAATGGTGGAGAGATCTAAGAATATTGGAATTGAATGTAGATCATGACTGACGATCGAGAAAACTGAGCAGTGAGAATTGCATTAGAAGACATCAAGTTCATTTCGGAAAATAACTTATGGAAGATTTAATAGTAAGTCATTTTCATCTAATTGATAGAAAATATTTTACATGTAAAATATTTTTCTAATTTTTTACATAACCAAACACCGGAAAATAGGTAAAACATTTTACGCCCAAACAAACGGAGCCTAAATCAAAAAACATTTGGGTAAAAATCATAAATTTATATCCGTTTAGAATAGAAGGAGGAACCATTAAATGGAGACGGAAGAAGTACTAACTTTTTGGAGCATTTGGGAAATAGATAAAACCGACCATGGGTAGGTTTGGATTAAAAAGTAAGGAGTGACACTTTTTTTTTATTTTTTATCACGACTTAGGTAAAATTATAAAATTACCCTTCATTCATTTTTTCATTTTTTAATCATGTAATTTTATATCACTACAAAACAGAAAAAATGCATTTGGACGAAAGGGAAGGGAAGTATAAAAATCAATTCCTCTTTTTAAAAATTCAATTTTTTTAAGAAAACATACATTTAATGCACTTTAAGTCACATCAAAAGGTGCTTATTACCCAAATAGCCCATTCAATTCAAAATTTGAAATTGTTCATACCGCTTTGTGAAGGACATTTTTGGAGAACGACAAAGATTATGGCTTTTACTTTTGAAAGTGGACGTGTATTTGAGGATGTCCCAAAATAAAAAGATGCACGAAAAAAATGAACGAAGGGAGTATTAATTTTTGAAGAAGGAAAACATATTAATAAACAGATTGAACCTGAGATATTCTATTAGGAAATTCTATAATCTGGCCCAAAGGAGTTAGCATTGAAGAATTAAACCTAAGGCTTTATGAGTGAGCAATCCCTTAAGTCCGAAGCTAGACCGTTTGACCAACCCTTGGTTTTGGTTAGCCTCCACTTGGTTTTAACAAGATTGACCCTTAAAGCCCATTGCCAGTTCATTTCAGCCCGGTAATGAAGTTCATGCCCACCAAAAGAAAAAGCTCTATAATCACACTGTACTTTCATCTCTTTGAGTTCAATGCGCTGAGTGTCAAAGGTCAGGTCAGGTCAGGTCACCATGGCACCATTAATTCATAGTACATGTGTGAAGTCACATGTTCTACAGATCACGTGTAATTGGTAGGAATACCAAATGCTAGTTTTCTCAATCTCAAATGGCTCTTTGCTTTATATTTGCTTTCTTTATAATAAGCTATATATCGATCAACTCAACTGTTTCTCATTTTTGTATTTGCCTTCTTTATAAAAAATTATTTTCATATATACAATATTTTTAAGTTTAAAATTACAAATAAATACTTATTTTTTAAGAACGCTTAACGGAACGAAGAGAAATGACAGCATCGCAACGAAAACAAGCATCCCAACAAAGTTTTCATTCAAGACTTCCGAAATCATATGCCACCGTGGACCCAAGAGCAAATACAACACAATTGGTAAGAAACCAGTTGAACATGATATGAACCCAACTAAAAATACAACTAATAGATCAATTCCCAATCAGAACCAAAACCAAAAACCAATTGAGTATCACTAATATTAATAGTCCTAACATCTTATTTGTCCTCAATATTCCATATAGAACCAACGAATTTTGTACTATATCCGTTAGTTTTACTCATGTCTTTGTGCTTTTAATTGTTGCAATTCAATCTCTCTACATCTAATTTATTCTAATAAATGTCCTCGTCACTCGATGATCACTTCACCTGAGCTGTTGATCCTTAATTTATTTTCATTGTCTTTCCCCAGAATTAGGACAAATTAAGTTGTTCCCAAAAGTCCCACAGATCCTCATTATTATCAAACCTCATGTCACAGTTAGGGTTTGCAAGCTCCCTTGTGGAGCTCTGATCTAGTGAGGTGGTGATTAATCTCTCCATCATGGGATGATCGTTCTGAAGATGATCATGGCAGGTTGTTGCTGCCCAATCATGATAAACATTGTGATGATCATGATTAGCTTGGTTAAAAGTTTGAGAATTGGGGTTTGCATGGGCCTCTGAGGAGCTCTGATTCGGTGAGGTGGTGATTGTCCTCTCCATCATGGGATGATTGTTCTGATGATGCTCATGATAGGTTGTTGCCGCCCAATCATGATCAACGTGGCGATGATCATTAGCTTGGTTAAAAGTTCGAGAATTAAGGCTTGCATGGTCCCTTGAGGAGCTCAGATCCTGTGAGGTGGTGATTATTCTCTCCGTCATGAGATGATCGTTCTGATAATGATCATGATAGGAAGTTGCCACCAAATCATGATCAACGTGGCGATGATCATGAGCTTGGTTAAAAGTTTGAGAATTAGGGCTTGCACAGTCCCTTGAGGAGCTCAGATCCGGTGAGGTGGTGATTATTCTCTCCATCATGGGATGATTGTTCTGATAATGATCATGATAGGAAGTTGCCGCCCAATCATGATCAATGTGGTGATCATCATTAGCATGGTTAACCGTTGCAGTGCTTGTCACACTCACAGCAGCTGATGATGATGATGATGAGGAGGAGGATGGCCGCCTATCGAATGCACGTACGCATTTTGATCTGATGTACACTCTACATAAGCTGAACTCTTCCCGTAGCTGCATGTATAGCAAGGGTGTAAAATGACAAGTATTAGGCAGCTTTTGACTCTCCATTACATTGATGAAGATTTGCATATGATAACTCAAAAAAAAAAAAAAAAGATCTATCTCAAAATCAATTAATAACATGAGGGATCTCTAACATCATCGTTGAAGATTTGCAGGGGTGGAAATAGAGTATCACGTTGCTTGGAAGTAGAATAAGTGATCACTTAATAAAACGAGGGATCTCTAATAAACTTTATAGTCATCTCAAAATCAATTGGTAATGAGTCGAAAAGGTCTCTCATGTTATTAAGTGAGCACCTATTCCACTTACAAGCAATGTAGGACCCCATTTCCTTAACATGCCCCAAACATAATTAAACATGATCTACGTATGGTTTCAGACTCTCACATGATGGTACTATCCTATTATTGGTATTCTCATGATATATGTCTTGGCTTATAAATAACAGTCGATGTAACTTGTTCTCTTTTTATTTAATTGACATATAGCGGAACGTATTGGTGTGAGCCGTGATATACCAGACAAACTGTTGGGGAACCATGTAAAATCTCTACATCTTGCATTTTTGTTTTACGTTCCTGATCACTCTTTGCACGTTGTGTGCTTGTTAGTTTGGCAAAATTCCCAACGGTATGTTAACGAAATTCCCTTGACGTAAAAAGAACATTCCAGTTGTTCATGTTCTTTGCCTTTATTAATTCTATAACCAGATCGATGTTGGCAAGTCCTCACACTTACAGAAAAACAAAAACAAAAAAGTCCTCAGACTTACAAATTACTCCTTGCTGCATTTACCAACATCATGTAGCGGCCGGGTATTTGTCCTTTTTCCTTTAATGTACCCTTATCGAATTTATTAATAAAAAAATTTGGCGATTAAAAAAACCGACTATATTCTTGTACTAACCTATAACCCTTCTCCAGTTCAGAAAAAAAAAAAACCATACAGAGAGATGTAATTCTATAAGCATGCAACGGAAACGTAGGTGTTTACTATGGTCTCTATGGTTGGCAAGGAATGACATTATCTTCAATAACTCTTCGAAACAAGTTTGGGAGGTGGGGGATCTAGTCAAAACTAGAGTTGCAATGTGTATGAAGGCGAAGTTTGACATCAAGGTCTACACTGTTGAGGAGTTCAAGTTCTTCTTAGATGGTATTCGAAAATTAAAATTGTAACTTAGTTTAAGGTGGACATCCAACTATCGGTTGGATGTGGTTGTATTCTTTACTTTTTCCTCGATGTACCCTGGTCGAGTTTTATAAATTATTTCGTTTGCCGAGAAAAAAAAAAACGTAGGTGTTTACGGATATCCAGTTATTCAATTAACATCCTAATCAAGCTCTCATGCATGGTGTTTGAGTCACAAACCTTTGGCGTTGCACTAAGCGACGACGGTGAAGCTGATTCTCCATCAACAGCCCTATACTCATTCATCTTCCATTCAGTTTTCGTTCCAGTTGGAGCTCTCCCCTTGTAAAATACCATAGTCCTCTTCGCACCGATTATTCGGTTATCGGAAGAATAGACGTAACCGGGGGAGCCCGTGGCTTTCCAAAACCCCGTAGTTGTGAGCCGGTTCGATCTCCCTCCGCGGACTTCTTTCTCCTGCCTAGGGACGAAGAAAAACCACTGTTCCGGATCTTTCAGACAACGCTCTCCTGCTTTTTCTGGGTCATTGAAAGGAATGGTTTAGCCAAAAATATACCACTGACTTTGCTAGATTTTTAATAAACTCACATTCTATAGCACTTGTAACAACAATACAAGTTTCCGTATAATCCGCAATCGATGGGGTATGGACGGTAGAAGACTTGAGACAAACCTAATCGTTGCAAATATTCTACACACAGTGCATGGTTGCTCTCAGAAACCATGCTCTCAGAAAGTCTATAGCACTTGTAGACCTGACTTTGTTGGCAATTTTCTTGGACTTGTGTCTTTTTTGTTAATCTCAAGAGACAATGAAAGAAAAGATCATGGAAGCTATAGATCTTACAACTATAAGAGTAAATGACTGATTTAAGGTTTTATGGATTCGTGAGCTTGATTTAAATAGTGGCAAAATGAAAAAATGAGAGCAAGAACGACACAAATTTAAAACAAACGAGGGGTGTAGAGGTCAAAATTTTATTTTCCCTAACTTGACATCTCTATGGAAACCCTAGAAGAGCGCAGAATGAGAAACAAATTATGAATCCGCCTCTTTCTCTCTCTAATAGTACTAATATACTGTATATCAATTCCCTAACTTGACAACTCTATGGAACCATAAACTATGAAGAAAACCCCAACTTGACATTTCTATGGAATCCTCTCTCTCTATTTTCCCTAACTAGGGAACCATGGCATAAACTATGAAGAAAACCCTAACTTGACATCTCTATGGTATCCTAAACGATGAAGAAAATAGAGGGGAGAGAGAGAGAGAGAGAGAGAGAGAGAGAGAGAGAGAGAGAGAGAGAGAGAGATATCAGGGATACAATTAACGGAAACCAATAAATTATATTTATTTTTAAGTAAAATAAAACAATAAAACATTTAGGTGTATAATTTTCAGATGTTTTGCACCAATTTAATGATCGATCTAAATGACTTCTTCAAATCGATACGAAATGATATCAAAAACTACGAACAAAAGTAGGAGTATTAATTTCATTTTGTGATCCGATAAATATCACGATTTTTTTCGTAATGATCGGAGGAAGTAGTAAGCAAAAAAAATGAAACAATTAGTACTAATATGTAGAGAAAGAAAAGAGAAGAATGTACAGACCTGGGAGATCCCATGGGTTGAACTCGTAAATGTAAAGCTCGGGTATCACTTGGTTTAGGTCTTCTTGTCTCCTTCCTTGTATCTTCTTCTCCAAATAGAACGAAACCAGCTCTTCCTCCGTTGGGTAGAATCTATAACCTGGCGGCATCACATCCATCTCTCTCTCTCTCTCTCTCTCTCTCTCTCTCTCTCTCTCTCCTGTTTTCAGTTTTCCCTTTTTGCTTGCTTGTGTATTTTAGTACTACTTGATGATCAATATTGCGAAGGTTATTAGGGCAATTGTGTGTGTATTTAAAGGGAAGGGAAAAGGTGTACCCCTTAGGTTAGGCAAAGACATCGAAAGAGAGACAAGCCGAATGAAGTAAGAAAACAAAGGTAAGGTGTCGTTTCGCTTTTTCTTTTTAAACTTTCTTTTTTAAAAACAAGGTAATTTTAAATTTAAATATAATAAAAATAAAAAATAATTTTTTAATTTTTTTTGCACCGTTTAAAAGATTTTAATTACATTTATCAAACAAGATACATATTAGTAAAAAAATTATTTGCGTAAACACATGATTTTTGAGCTTGAAATTACACACCTTTTTTAAAAGTTCATTTTTAAAGAAACTGAAACAAGCTGTAAATGCGACCCACTATTTACTTTTTGATGAGGTTTCATGGGAAGTTCCACGAAGCCTAAGTGGAAAACAGAACATGCCACTTGGAAAATTTATTGATGAGAACACAAATGCCCCATGCGAAACTTATAGAGGACCGTGTAAAGAATTCTAAAGTTTTTCTCAAGACTTGTTTAGAGTCATCACTGTAAATGTACATGAAAGATTGTTTTGATCTTTTCTTCTTTTGAATTTTTTTTGTTTGTTTGGGCTAGGGTGTTTGAGTTTTACTCTGTCTTATCTGCGTGTTGGGTTGAGCTATACTGTTTTATTTGTCTTGGACCCTTGTAGACCTTTGGATGTTTGGGCCGTGCCCTTTTGGTGTATCATCCAACTTTTTGTTGGATCATCTTCTTTTTTTTTTTTGTTTTTAATAAAATTTTATCTTTTGCTGATCAAATTTTTTTTTTGTCTGTTTCATTATTCCTGTTTTTTTTTTCTTTAGCGATTTGTTTATCATAGCGTACCTATATTCAAAATGTAAATTTTTTTGTTAAAATGCTCAAAACATTGAGTAAGACAAAAAATATAAAAACCTATGAAACTTTTTTATCTCAAAAACTTACCCCCTTCATCCCAATTTAAATACTTGCCCTTTTTGAAAAACCTTTCATTTTTCACGCCAAAAATAGGGTAGTGATTTCAGCACTACCATTTTTGTAACAACCCGAAAATTTTATTAATAATAATATCATTTAATTAGTGTTATTAATAATAAAATTAATTCTTTTCCTTAATAGGATATATATACAAGCATAATTATCCTATTCTAATTATCATGTTTTAATTTCTTTTTAATTACAAGCATGCATGCATGCGAACTCCTCCCATCTCTCCCTCTCCTACTCAGTCTCTACTTCCTCCCTAGCCACAAATTTGTCCGTATTTACGTCCATCTCCTAACCCAAGAAATAGAATTTTATTTAAATACAAACTTGTCACCCTCTTCCAAATTCTCTTATATATACCTCATTAATTCGACCCTAAGTCATACCACAATATTCCCCACGCCCCACCAGTCCAGAAAGAAGAGAAAAATCGGAGAGAACAAAGCTCCAATCTATGGAGTTCTAGAGAGAGAAAGAAAGAGAGAGAAAAGTGGGTTTACGTTCCAAAATCAATCGAAACTCAATTCGACCATTCCAATCCCTTCCTACAACTCCTAGCATCACCAAACGTCGGTCAATTTGATCCCAAAGTTCCCCGATCAAAGAAACCGAAGTCATCTTCCCCGAATTTCCAAGTTTCGTTTTAAAATCAATTCGGCCTGAACCAAGGTATTATAATCCATTCCAAACACTCCTCTAAGTATATTAAGTGTTTTTAAGCGTAACCCTATGCCCTACATGGACCCGCATCAAAACCGTGAAGAAAAACAAAAAAAAAATCGAATCTGGACGCAACCTTGCGGCCGCAAAGTTCGGGCCGCAAGAACCAAGCCTGACCTTGCGGTGAAGGCCCCCGCCGCAAACTCTGACCGGTCCAACCTTGCGGCTTGACTTGTTTTGTTTCGAATCAATTTTTCGACATCCCGAACACTGTTTTTGACCCCCGAACTATTTTTTCTAGACTTTTCACACCTCAAAGATCATACCTTGTCAATTTCATAATTTATTTATTTATTTAGATATTTATTCATTATTTATTCATTATCTTTCAAGATTTTATAAACGAAAAATATTTGCGACTTTCCAAACAATATTTTTAACACCCAAACTATTTTTCCTAGATTCCTCACACCTCAAAGATGTTATCTTGTTAATTTCATACTTTTTTTATTTAATTTACTATTTATTAATATTTTTACAGTGTTTCCAAATAAAATTACCTTGCGACCATATAAACCCTATTATAAATTCCCGAGTAATTTTATTTGGACTTTTTACCTTCCAAAGACGAAACGTTGTTAACCTCGACATATCTTATTTATTAAATAATTTATTATCAATTTATTTTACTTTTGACAATTTTTATTAATTTTTTTATTTAAAATAATCTCGCGGCCTTCCGAACCCAACTTTTGGCACTCAACTGGTTGCATAGAACCTTTAGGACTCTTATTAAGGTCATGATAAATATTCTAATATTTTTATCTAATCAATGTATTTAATTAGTTTTTAATTAATCTATTATCTTAGAATTAATTAATAAGAGCCCAGAAAATTTTCCTTTTAAATTATTTTAAAACTCTTACTTTATTATTGACATTGTGACCATACAAGATTAAGGGCAACGGCCCATCCATAAAAAGTTGCGTGATTTCATTATTTATTAATTGTTTTAATTATTATTGATTAATTGCATATTGTGCCGATACTTGATTTAAATGCTAGATTGGACCCTAGAGACATGAGGTGGTATTGCGAAATAGAATTCATCTAGACGATGCTAGATAATGGATAAACTGGAAAGTTTTTATTTTTAGATTGCCTGCAGGCGGATTTTGTGATTGTGATGAGATTGAAACTGGCAGGTGTCCAGTGATGAATTAATACTGGCGGGTGTCCAATGGTGATTGTGATGTGGTTTGTGAAGTAGTAAATAAGATAAGCGAACCCTAGTCGTGATTCAGGCATGATAAGCTTTCCCCTTGTTGTAGTTATTGGGAAGCATACTCGGTACATAACTTAGGTGCATCTGCGACAGCAAAGGGAAGTGATCTCATAGGACCGAACATGGCTAGCGGTTGGGGAGGAAAGATCCCGCGGAGGAGATCTTAGATTTCACATTAGAATAATGAATAGTAATAAACTGATGTTTGTGAATTTTTGTTCTACTTTCGTCTCTTTATTATCCGTTACTTGCTAACTGTAAAGTAAGAGGGGTAGTTGGGTTGGATTATACTACGGGGTGAACTCTTTCACTCAGGTACGGATTGCCTGGCTTCCGTACCAGATTTTGCAGAAAATCCAGAAAAGGCGCAGAATCTCGAAGGTGAGCAGTATTATATTGAGAAGGATCCAGAGGCAGAGGCAGAGGCAGAGGCTAAGCCAGAGTATGCTTGGGATCCGTATCAAACTTAGAAGATGGCTCTTTTATGTTGTTTAGTTTATTATCACAAAGACTATTTTCAGTATTTCTATAATAATTTGTAATAGACGAAACTTTAGAGTGAATTATCCGTTTTGGATTTTGAATTTTAATTCAATAAATTTTTAGAAATCAATATTCAAAACCTCCGATTTTATTTCTAAAAATCGGGGCGTTACACCTTTTTTTACGAACGACACTCCCATTTTTGTTTTTAGTATGTGAAGTTACCATACCACCCTTATACGTTTCAATACTTTTTTTTTGTTGTTAACCAAATGAAATGGTTTTTTTACAAAGTTTAAAGATATTTTAGTAATTTCACACACGAAAACCGAAAAGGGGAGTGTGGTTGATAAAAAGAGGAGTGCGACAGTTACTCTCTGGAAGATCATGCTTTTATGAAATTTTTTCTCAAAAAAAATTTACACCAATTTTTTTGAGTGATTAACCAATACGAGTAGACCGATCAAAAAAAAAAACTAATACAAGGAGGGGTGGTATTAGCTAGTTCCTTTCTTCAGATTATCTTCCTCTTCATCCAGCAGTCAATAATAATTCCCATCATCTTCACTCCACTCTTATAACCAAATACGGTTTGAGTCTTTTTCCCAGAGTAAATAATTTGTCTCTTCACTCCACTGTTGATTCTCATGGGCTGTTTGGTCCTTGATTGTGAATTAGTGGCATGTTAAGTGGGTGTGTCCTCCATCGGTAGAAGCTCTAGTAAACTGGTGGTTTGGGTCCAAATTTCGAAATTTAGAAAAAGACATTTGGGAATCTTGTCTTTATGCAACTCTATGGTCGTTATGTGGATAAAGGATAAGTTAGACATCAAAATCTACACAGTGGAGGATTTCAAAAGGTATTTGGATGAGATTCAAAAAGTGAAATTGTGAGCAAGTAAGTGAGGTGTTTTTATCCAATCTTGGTTGGATATAGTTCTTGAGTGTAGCTCTTTGTAATAGCTGTGTTCTAAGGTCAAGGTTGTAATCGATGTACCCCTTCGAATTCAATAAAAAGTTTTGTTTGCCGATAAAAAAAAAAATCTCTATGGTCGTTATGGTTGTTGCGGAACAACGACTATGTTTTCAACAATGCTTCTATGTTGGTTTGGGATGTGACGGATTTAATCAAAACAAGGGTGGCTATGTGGATGAGGACTAAGCACGATATGAAGTTATATTCGGTGGAGGACTTTAGGGGGTTTTGGACGGGATTCGTAGACTGAAACTGTAACTTTCTTTTGAGGTTTCTCATCCAACTCTCTGTTGGATGATGTTTTTTTTTTTTTTTTTGGTTATGTTTTTTAGATGCACCTGGTGTTTCTCTTTTCCTTCTCCCTTGATGTACCCTTTCGAGTTTAATAAAATCCTTCGTTTGCGAAGAAAGAAAAAAATTTCTCTCTTTTTTAGAGTTGTGTTTAAAATAATGAGGATATGTAATAATGTTGGTGAATGATGGTGTTAGATTTTGTCATTACTTTAAGTATTTCAATTTGTGTAATTATCATGAACTTACTATTAAATATCAAAAAGAATTAGAAATTGATTTTGGCACTTTTCAAATTTATAACCACGCATCTCAGGGGGAATTGATTTTGATACACCGTTTTGAAAATACGATTATCAATTTGAGAAGTGCCAAAATCACTCCCCGAAGAATTGTACAGTAACATAAGAGAGACGACTTTGTGGATTGGGTCAACATATTAATTAGACTTTTGTCTTTGCAAGACTGCAACCCAGCTAGCTGGATATTCTCGCACTTGGCAGACTTTAATTTGATAGCAGAATTAGCTCGTCCAAGCCCAAATTCCCCAATCCTTATCCGTTAGGGAAATGCTAGAGACACATCACTCCAATCCCACATCTCTCTCACGTGCATGTGTGAAAAATTTCACAATAAATACTAGAGACTCATATGTATATTACTCATACCGTAAATTTAAGTAAAAACCTTAAAATAAAAAAAATCATTTCCAATGTCATACCAATTTTTCTATCCATTTTGAGTTCTACCATTTCCTTCCTCCAAATTTGGAGAAACCCAAACCGAGACCCATTTTTTAAGTCTATCTTTTTACTTTCTCATTAATTACAAATGTGAATTAAAACTGTGAAAGAAAATTAGAAAATGGAGTTTTGGGAGAACCTTTGTCGCAGGAGAGACGCTGGGTTACTTCACTGTGGTTGTCGTCCTTCTTCTCCGTCACCGTCATCGTTAATTTGAAAAAACTTCTCATTCGCTAAAGTTGCTCGTTGTAAGAAACGAGCCACTATTCACCAACTCCTTAGTATTTTATGAGCCCTGCTATTCGTAAAGAAAATTTGCAGGAAATCACGCAAAAAAAAATACGTTTGGACCCATTTTGGGTTCCACAAAAATCTAAAAAAATATCTATAAATATTTGAATATTATTTTATGGAGCTCTGTAAAAAATCAGCTCCAACGGATATCGGTAAATATTACTTTTGGATTCGTGGGGGTGAAATTCAAAAATTTATGGATATTTTTTAGATTTTTGTGGGATCCGAAATGGGCCCAAACGTATTTTTCCTTGCGCGGTTCCCTTCAAATCTTCCTTGGGACTAGAATTTTCGGTATTTTATAGTGCCCCAATAACACATGTGTACTGATCAAACAATGGTTAATATTCATTTGGACCTATTACCGGTTCTAAAAAATGTCTCAAAGCACAAATCATTTTTAAATTTTTTTTTATGAATTTAAAAAAAAAATTAGCTCAATCCGATATTCAATATTGGTAAAGGCTGTTTTGGAATTCGTAGGTTGTTTCAGAATAAAGAATTCCAAAACAGTCTTTACCAATATCGGATTGAACTAATTTTTTTAAGGAATGCATAAAAAAATATTTTAAGAATGACTTGCGATATGAATAATCTTTGTAAGACCTCTAATGGGCCCTGCAAAATCAAAAAAATCATCAATTTCTTGTCTGATACCAAATAGTCCCTTAGAAAAAAAGAATAGTTTAATACAGTGCAGCTAGAATAGAGAGCTTGATCCCATGTAATTGTGAAAAAATGACTAGCTAAAGTAAAAAAGTGATTTTTAGGATTAATTTGATGAAGTGGTTTTGCCAGTCCCCTTTTCTCGAATGCCAGTCCCCTTTGTATCTCTATTTTTTTTTTATAATTTATTTTGTGAGAGAATGAGAGTGACTTTAAAAAAAAGTGATAAAATCAATTCCGTTAATTTAGTCCAAAATCAACTGAGGCCGATAAGGATGCTCTTACTTCACAGCTAGTCTTTTACTTCACAGCTAGTCTTCTACAAATAATGCTTGTGTGACACAAGCATGTTGCAATTGACATGACAAAACAAGGAGCATGTCAAGTCTACAAGTTTACTTTGAAATAGGAGAAACTAGCTTTGCGCTCATTCAATACATGAACAATAGAAAATATGTTCACATTGATGTTTTTTTTTTCCGTCCCGATTTCGTGTATTGAATGAGCAAATTAAATGCTAGTTATGTTTGTCAAAATAAATTGGTCAAATCATGTATTGCAATTTAGTTGGGACCAAACGTTGCTCCCGGTTATGCACGGGAAGAGTTATATCTACTTTTATGAATTAGAATTTTAAAGTGTAAATAGAGTACTTACTTCAAAAACAATTTTGACATTATCATTTTCTGTTAACAATTATGAAAATACTATATAAGATAAACAATAAAACAAAGCAAATCAACAAAACCAAAAATCTCACTCAAAATTCTCTCTCTCTCTCTCTCTCTCTCTCTCTCTCTCTCCACATTTCCCGCCGACACAGGAAAATATCTTGCATTATCATGCATCATCAAAAAGTGGCTCCGTCTTCTTTTAGTCGTAAGTTGCCCAATTGGCCAATATTTTCCTTGCTTGCGTAAAATTTTGACTTTGATTCCCTGATACCGTATATAATTGCATTGGAAAATATTAGTGTCAAAATTTTCGAATTTAATAATTTGAATAAATTAACTTAAAAAGTGCATAAAGTGCCTGGCCTTTTTTGGGCCACTAATATCTTTCGACTAATATTAAATGGCCTGACTAGAGAACGTTTGAAAATAAAGGAGTGTCAAAATGGTTATGGTGGGAACTGGATTAGGGGCTTTGCTTGCAGAATCGATTATATGGATGCATTAAGGGCTGAACTTTCGGGTATTTGGATACAACCTGACTATGTTGATCAATGAACAACTCAAAATGAGTTGTATCTGTGACTTAACCTTTGGTTGAAGGGAAGAGAATAAATGTACACATAAACTAGCTGGATTGGGTCTCTGTTAGACCGAGTCGAACAAGTGTTTGATAAGCCCTGGTAGAGGGGCTGGATGTTCTTAGCAATGACCGCGACGGTCTTGGAGTATATATATCGAGCTATTGTGTCGAATGTGTTTTTTTTTTTGTTTGTTTATTAAGGCCTATGTCCTCATGTGTAACAAAACAACAAAAAGGGTTATGACCCCGTTGTTGTTGTTGTCATTCATATTTTAAAATTTCAAGTTACGAATTTTCTATTATTATTTTTTTAAGATTGGCAAAATAATATTTTATTAATGAGAGAAATGAGAAGGAGAATCCAACCGAATGTTAGAAATTACAGCCTATTGGAAACAAAGTCCAACCACTCCTAGAAAGATAAAGCCCAAATACACCTGTGGGTCTAAAATACCCAAATAATATAATAAGAGCACGTAAAAAACCTTAACCCATAAAATTGGGCTAGACCCGGCCCAAGAAAAACCCAAAACAAACCCTAAACTATTGAAACACTTCTAGCATGCATAGCCACCCAAATCCGCCGCCCATCAAGTCAGACAGCCGACCACCACCGCACAGCCACCTCCATCAATCTCCAAACTACCATTGGTTAACCGAAATGGAGGGACACACGGTGCAAACAAACAACCTGGTTGCCGTGGACGCTCAACCCTTGCTGCAAGGCGGACCGTGGCACTCAACAGTGACCACAGGGGGAGCCAACGCCGGCCCAGCCTCCCACCCACCCAATCCCCTTGCCATTAGGCCAAAATCAGAAACCCAAGAGAAATTCAACCGGAGAACGAGCAAGAGGGAGGACGGCCGAGCAAGGACGCGGTGGGGAGGGATGCCTTGAAGTCCAAAATACAAATAATTTGGTGTAGCTAGCTTTTGATACATTTGAATAGAACTTCAAAAGTGTTTGGTTAAATAATTTATAACATAATTTATTATAAATTGAACGTATAGGACTCTAGCTTATCCTTAGTAATTTTATGCGTATGCCCTTGGAAATTGGAATTAAGTGCTCTTTTGTCTGTAAATGATTTTTACAGCTCTAGGATAAATGAAAAAGGCATAAATAGCTTGCTTGAACAATGTCACAGCTCTAGGTAGACTTGGAAATACTTCACTGATGATCAGTTTCTATTTCCTGTTGTGACAGGGAACTTTCAAAAATTTCCTAGACCTCTAAAATATTTTCGGTTTAGTTGATTCTTGCGCCGAAAGTTTTTATATTGTGATATCTATCAAAGAAAAGTAGGGAACAAAAATAACCAATTGAAATTCTTCTAACTAAAAAATGTCGATTTCATAAGTACTTTTGTAGGCAAAGTGTTGGGAAGAATGAGAAAAATGTAAGGTTAATGGGTCGGTTTTAAAATAAACGAATTACTAGTCGTTGGATGTAATCTTAGTTTTCAAAACAGTTAGTATGCACTTTTTATTCTAGTTTCAGTGATTGTTCAATTATTATTCATTTAATGTTCCAAAAATTCGGCATGCTACAAAGCTGGAGCAAATGCCCCTTACGAATTGGCTCCAAAAGAGTTGATGGCATCTGAGAGATTTCGATCCTGAGACCTTTAGAGGAAGCAAACTCCTAAGTCTCAGTCTTGATTACCCAGCCAACCCGTTGAACCTATTTGTTAGCCTTCCTATCGGGTTGGATTGACTATTTGCCTGGATTAGCTAATCTGGCACTAGTTAATCTGGTATTTGGTAGGCACATATACACAGACTATTTAATCCCAAAGATAGCCTATTTACAGTGGGATTAGTTATGGACATTCTACCCTTGCTCATAATTAGGCCCCGTTTTGCTAAGGTTCTTAGTATTTTTTAAGTATTTATTTTTTACTTTATGAGACAAGCCATTCTCTTACAATACATTACCTTTAATTCTAAAAATAAGTATTCTTACAATACATCACTGTTAATTCTAAAAATAAGTATGTATTTTAGTTAATAGAACACAACCTAATCCCCTTACCTAGTTACCTAATTGAGAAAAAAAAATTAATGGAGGACTGTGAATGTTTACAGAGGTAAATCGCGACCGTTCAAGAGTATTTTGACAGTCCGAACCCGGAAATTAAAGTTTCATTTAAATAGAGCTGCTTTTCCCACCCCCAACACCGCCCCGCCCCCCTCTCTCTCTTGCCAAGAAGACCAAAATGCCCCCAACTCCCACCCTTTTTAACTAATTTTTTTTAATTCCTCAATTCTATTATCTTATTTATTTACTTATTTAATTTTAATTTGGTTAACTCAAATAATATTTTCAACTGAAATATGTTTTTTACATTTAAATTTGACTTTATATTTAAGGCTCCGTTCTCTTGAACTGAACTTAAATTTGGAAACTTTGTCCTTATTTGAAGTTAGTTTTGCGTTATTGATTCGTCTCGACGAGAAGAATTGAAGAAATAATTTTTTTTTTACTTTTACCCAAGTATTTTGAGAAATAATCACTTTTTAGCAAAATACTTGGGTAAAAGTAAAAAAAATTACTTTTTCGATTCTTCTTGTTGAGACGAATCAATAACCCAAAAAAATTTGGCGCAAAACTAACAAATGTAAAAAAAAATCAAATAAAGACAATTTTTAGATTTAAGTTAAGTTTAAATTAACTTCAAGAGAATGGGGCCTAAGAATTTTATATTATTTTAATTTTTGTTAACAATGAATAATAAATAAAAATATATACACCGTTTATCTATGAAAATTGGAACATTTCAGGTTAAAACAAAATAAATACATCCTTTATATATTGCTCCAATTTTCAATTCAATTGAAGCAGTGCGAAGATCTTAATTTTTTTATCATTTAATCATAAATGGTCGTAATGAATTTTTTACTCTAAGATCTTTCGTCGAGCACCCTAAAATTACTTATTTAGTTTCAGGGCTCTCTAAGGGTGCCTATTGAAATGTCTTAAAGCCAAAAATCCATTATGACCATTTAAGATAAAATGATCAGAAAAATAAGATCTTTGCACCGGTTCAAATAGATTGAAAAAAATAAATATTCCAATTATTAATTCGTTTGAACCGATGCGAAGATCTTATTTTCCTTATCATTTCATCATAAATGGTTGTAATGAAATTCTTATCATTTCATCCTAAATGGTTGTAATGAATTTTTGGTTCTAAGGCCTTTCAATGAGCACCTTAAGAGAGACCTGAAACTAAATAAAGAGCCTTAGAGTGCTCGTTGAAAGGCCTTAGAGCAAAAAATTTATTATGACCATTGAAGATAAAATGATAAAAAAAAAAAACAAGATCTTTGCACCGATTCAACTGGATTGAAAATCGAAACACTTAAATAATACTCCGTATTAAATAAATAAAAGAGAAAAAAATATAAAAAAAATTAAGTAAATAAAAGAAAATAGAGTGAGGGTATTTCTGGGGCAAGCTGGCGGTATTTTCGGAAGAGGGGTGGGATCGGGGGGTGTGTGTGTTTCGGGGGAGGTGAAAAGCAATTTGCCTTCGTCAATGTCTCTCTCTACCTAATCATTCCCCCCATCCGAAGACAAAGAGAAATTATTCGTTGCCCCAAGGGCAACACGTCATCCATGCCTGGTGGTGTCTCCCACCAATCAAAGCCTGCCGTCTGGGAGAAACTATTGGAAAGTCTGTCATTTTGATTGAGACATCCCACTGACACATTTTTCACTCTCCACTATACAACCTTCTCTCTCTAAAATAGCAAATAGGCGTGTAAATGAAAAAAAAAAAATTGAATTGCCCAAAATTGTGTAGACACAAAAAACACTTAACACATTTTAGCACCTTGTTTCCATTAACAAAAAAATACAAAAAATTTAAAGCATTTTACCAATTGGTTTCCAATAATAAAAAGAAGTTTCACTCACACACCCAGTAAAAAAAAAAAAAATTACTACCACAAATAATAACTTGACATTTTTTATCAAGAACAAAATAAGAAAAAGCTCAAAAATCTTAGCGTAACAGGGCGGGTCTTCTTAGAGTGTGTTTCTGCTAGTAGAAATTTTGTAAATTTTTAATTGTGGTTAAAAAGTTGCTAGGTGTTTCTCGTAGTACTTGTTCTTTTAAATAAGCCAAAGTGGCTTATTTTTTGTCCTTATTCAATTTTTTTTTACATTTGTTAGTTTCTCGTCAATTTTTTGAGAATTATTGCTTCGTTATGACGAGAGGAATCTAAAAAGTAAAAAATTTCGATCAAAACTTAATTTTTTTTGAATAAAGATAAAAAATAAGCCAATAAGTCAATTTTTTCGCTTAAGGCCCATACCTCTTGGGCCTTAGAATAACAACGAGTTAATGTGCACCAATCAAATCATCCCGAACACATTTTTATTCGTATCCTGTGCAATATCCCCTCTAGCTTTACTCCTCGCGAATTCTACATCTCATAAATGTATATATCTATTTCTCTTCTTCCTGTTTTCTATTCATCCTTTGACCTGCAAATTAGAATACAATTTTTTTTAATTTTTTGATTTGGTGATCGTAGCAAAAGGTTAAGAAGATTTGAATTCAACGCAGTGTGAATACAAAGAAATCTTTTGTTTATTTTATTTTTCTGGAAATTAAAGTGAAATAATAGCGGGATAGTGTTGAAAGTCATGCTTTTTGTACGCGGAGGAAGAAGAGAAGAAAATGGAAAGCAAAATCCGCGTACCAGACAAAGACGTGCCACTAAATGACATGTTCGTTTTCTTCTTCTCTTCTTCTCACAATAACTTCTTTGTTGGGTCAATTTGTTGTTATATGGGGTCAATCGTTTCTTCTCCTCCTCACAAAAATCCCATACCGTGAATCTTCTCTCGCTCTTCGCCCGTGGAATGCATTCTTGCTTTGTGCTTGAACGGAACCATGTATATTTTTGTATCATTGTTTCGATCGCTTTTAGATTTGTTTATTCTCTAATTCGTAACTGTCATAACACTTTCAATCTATCTTTGGGCTTAATTTTATTTGATGTTACATCCAATGTGTTGTTATTACAATATCAAAAAGATTATGTAGGGGTAAAATACCATAGACCGATAGACGTGTCATGGTTTCTTAATCTAAGTTGCACCTTCAATACCAAATAATAATAATAATCAATTTGGTATAATAAGACTAAAAAACCGATAGACGTGTCATGGTTTTTCAGTTGTATACTCTTTCGGATGTGGGACTGAGTTGGGGTCTCACAAATATAAGATAGTTTTTTTTCCCTTGCCAGACGATAGGATGTTAGGAACTTGTTTTTAGTGGTTGTAATGGGGGTCAAGCACATCTTTCATGAAGACTTGCACTGAAAAACCTCTCTCGAGAGAGTAATGAACCAGTTCATTGACGGTTCCACATTCACATGTGGATGGTCACATGAACATCCAAACAAAAATATATTTGTTCATAATACATGTAAAAATTTGAGTCCAGCATTTTTTTGAGCACTCGGCCCAAAAACTCAATCCACAAATCAACCAATTTAAATAGCCTATTTTTGTTATTCTGTATTTAAATACTCAACTCAATATACTATGAACACTCATCAATCTAGATAATTCGTAGTTGAACACCTAATTCATTAACTCATTGAATTAATGAATTAGGTATAGATATCGTGCCATAAATACTAAAAATTAGTTAGTGCCATAAATACTAAAAATTACTAGTAGTATATTCGAAAAGGGAAAACAAGATTTGTTGCTATAGATATCGTGCCCTGCCTTTGCCCTACATGTCCACCTTGTCTAAATATACTACTAGTAATTTTTAGTATTTATGGCACTAACTAATTATTCAAATTTGTTGTTTGTTTGGTTTATGAGATTATAGATAACCTTAAAAGAAATTCAAGTATGCTCCAAAACACTACTAACTTCAACAAATTTTCTTTAGATCCAAAACTACAATAGAAAATCTATTGCTAGGAATTAAATAGGAAGAGCACATTCTTAAAAAGGTCCACTCTAACCTCTTCGCCACCATTTCTCTCAAAAAGATATTAGTAGAATAATGCACTGATTTAACATAAACTCAAAATATGACACTTTATCTAAGTCAATTGTAAAGTCTTACTCTCCCCACTCCAAAAAAAAAAAAAACTTATTCAACACGCGAAACAAGAACTTTGAAATTTAAATTTTTTTCATAAATAAAAAAACTCATTCTTATCAACTTATCTACTCACTTGCCAAAAAAGGGGGTGGATAATTTTTTTTTTTACCAAGAGTAACTTTTTTGAGTTCTCATGTGGCATAGTGGACAATTTTTGTGGAATTTTTTGATTGCATTACTCATACTTGCACATGAAACTGCATTACTTGTATTTATTGTTGGGTTCATATAAAGATAATTTTTGAATACCTTAATACAAAAATCCTGGAGCCGCCACCGGTGGTATTCGAATATAAGATGAGTAAAAGGATGGATTTTGGGTAAATAATACTAACTCGGACCATCTCGGACAAAAATATGAGATCAACCTCGAAGTTAAAATAGATTTTTAAAAAAAAAAGAAAAAAGAAAAAATGCCCTTGAAGGGAAAAGGTACGACAAAGCCAATTGTGGCCCAACCCAACCGCTTTACCCGACAGTGTGGTATTGGGTGGAAATGTGGACTCGAGTACCTAGTCTTTGGGCTGGATTGAGATCTCTTCAACGATGGCCCAATAAGCCCTACCCACAAAATACATAAACAAAGAAAAATGAAAAGCAAGAATGAAAACCCTAAATAAAAAAAAATATTTGAGTAAAATTCATAATTTTTTTCGGTCAAAATAGAAAACATTAAATGGAAACGAAGGGAGTACTAATTTTTTTTGGGGCATTTGGGAAACAGATAAAACCAACCATGTAAACTACGCATCGGAAGAAACTAAGCTAGCTCAGTTGGTTATCTTATTTCCTACTCAATAGAGGCTGGAGTTCGAGCCTCGCGAGAGGTGGATTTGAAATTTAAGGTTATGGACAGCTTCTAAACCCTGTTAACAAACACGTTAACAGTAGTACAATATTGGAAAGAGAAAAATAATAAAAATAAAAAACTACCCATCGGACCCATGTAAAATACGACGTCGTCCTCCACAGTGTAGTACTACTATAAGTTAAGATCGAAAGCCTATCCCAAATATTCCTCCGGCAGTCGCCTCTCTCTCGCAACCCAGCTAGGGTTTCTCTCTCACTCCAAGTATGGCCGAAGCTCTATCTAGGGTTCTTCCTTTTCTTCTTCCATCTCTATACAAACGCGTCTCTACGTTTCAGTCTCCATGACTCTTTTGCTGTAACAGTGCTTAGATTTATTTACGCATCCCTACGCGCGGCCCTTAAGATCGCCTTCCACTTTCACCCATGGAAGCGCTTCGAGTCATAGCCGCGCCACATCGACGCTCTCTATGCACGCGCATACGTATACGTCTTACCTGTACGTTTGTGTGTGTGTATTTTGGGGTTTTTCTCATTAGGGTTTCCCTTTCGAGTCCCCACTCGCCCGCACCTTCGCTTTTACGAGGCATCTCAAACTCTTCTGGTTCTGAATCTTCCTGTTTTCGAGACCCTAAAGAGAAGATCAAAGGTTTTTCCTTTCGTTGTTATCTTTGGGTGTCTTGGTTGATTTGATTTTTCGGTCCAGAAATTTTACTTTGAATGCTGATATTAGGTGGGGGCACATCCAATTCATGCTAGGGTTCTTTATTGATATGTGTTTCTAATTATTTCTTGTTGGGTTTTTGTAGAATTAGCTGACCTCGGTATGCTAGAATTTGTTTTGAGGGTCCGGATCATTGGACTCGACGAGACAGTCCAGATTGGTACCATCTTTTGGTATAATTAATGGTTCGGATTTGCTCATCAATTCTTACCGGCAAGAGTTCAAAAATGCATCCAAACCATTGATTACAGATTACAGCAAAAGAATGGTATCGATCAGGACTGTCTTCTCTAGTCCGTGACATGGACTGAGAGGATCCATTTCCTTGTTTTTATTGTGGGATTCGATTTATCATGTTACTTGCAATATGCGTAATTGAATATTTTAACTACGCCTATGTGAAATAAGGACTGTGTGAGAAAATATTTTTTGTTTGCAGTTCTATTTTTGTATTAGAAGGGAAAAGGAAGGGATGGTGGCAAGAATGATGAAACAATTAGATGTCTGAATGGAGTTTTCCCTGAACGAAAATTTCGAGGCTTATTGATATTCTGACATTGTCACAATTCTTTAATTTTCCCCTGTTTCTTTTCTTCTCTTGATTTCTCTTTTGATGTTGGAAACCTTTAGATGAGCAGTTCTAAAACTGAAATTACATTTGGCAAGGTGTGTTTTTTTGGTAGTTGTATTTTTTTTATAAAGAAAATGGAAAAAGAAAGTTTGGTGGCAAGAATGATGAAACAATTAGATGTCTGAGTGGAGTTTTTCATGAAAGAAAATTTTGAGGCTTATTGATATTCTGACATTGCCACTATTTTCCAAATTTTCCCATGGTTCTCTCTTTTGCTGTTTGAACTTTCTTTGATGAAGAGAGAGAGAGAGAGAGAGAGAGAGAGATATTGCAGAAGGGCGTAATGGAGGTCAAGAGGGGGGGATGGATTCCTGTGATCAGGAACCATAGGGTGCAGGCACGGAAAAGGGCAGGAAGCAAGGAGATAGTCACTTTGTTTGTGGATAATATTCCTGAGAATATGGACCACAGTTGGTTAAAGAGGACATTCAATAAATTTGGGGTAGTTAGGGACGCTTTTATTCCGCGGAAACGGAGTAAGCGTACGGCTAACAAATTTGGTTTTGTCAGATATGAATGTAGTGAGGCGGCAGATATGGCAGTTTCTAGAATGAATGGGGTGTGGGTGGATAATGTGAGACTCTATGTTAAAGTTGCTTGCTTTGGGCGGAATGAAGAGCAGCATAGGGTGAAGCTACCCAAGCTTCATCCAGATTCAGACAGAGAGCTGTTACCAAAGCAGGGTACAAATTCGGGCCAGAGATCTGGCAAATGTGTGATGGTGCAGATGGAACGGGGCAAATCTCTTGGAAGGTCTTATATTCAGGTGCTAAGAGGAGAATCATCGAAATCGGGGACTGCTCAACAGATTACTCTTAGCATTAAACCCAGTGGAAATGGTTGGCTTTACAGGAGTGCGGTGGCTGTGATGCATAGGGTGGTGACCATGATGACCCTGAATGTAAGTTTCAGCTTAGAGACAAACAGGGTGGCTCAGTTTCGATCTCTGGGAGGAAGATCCGTTCTGATTACTTTCCAAAGCCAAGAGGTTCGTGATTCTCTTATTGGGGGACAGTGGATGAAGCTTTGGTTTGATAAAGTGAAACCTTGGAGGGGTGAACCAGCGAGCATGGAGAGATTCGTTTGGCTTAACTGTACAGGAGTTCCTTTGAATGTGTGGAATGCTTATACTTTTAAACTAATTGCTGAGGTGTGGGGAAGTTTTATTAAGGTCGATGAGCAAACCCTCAAAGATTTATCTTTTAGTGAAGGGAGGGTCTTGATAGCAACGGAGGAGAACAGCACCATTGATAAATGGATTCAGGTCGAGGTAGCGGGTGTCTACTATGATGTAAGGGTCTCGGAGATATCTTCTTTTACCAATCCTGATGCTATGGAAGCTTGGGTTCCTATGAAAATGGTAAAAAATGGGGCTTCTAATCCTCCGGTGGTAGCTGCCATGGAGACTGTAACCAGGAGGGACAAGGATACAGATGATGACGTGGAGAGGGACCCAGGAGAGGAGCCCATGTTGAAGAAGGTGGTAGATGTGGGATGGGACTCGGAGGCAGGAAAAGATGCGTTAGGGGGCTCAAAGCATGAAAATGTAGCCATGCATTTAATGCCTGTCAATTCCAGCTTCCTTCATGAGTCAGACAATTTTGAATCTAGAGTTGGTGATTCGGTGGAGCTTGAGGAGGGTTCTGAAAATTTCTTGGGCTCTTCGGCCCAAAGTATGCTATTGGTCCAAAAGGAGGGGATAGTCCAGGAGGTTTCATTAGGCTTAGAAGAGGGAGATGGGCCGGCTGGGCCTGGGAGTTATAAAAGGGTTCCCCCTTGTGAACCGGACTCTCTTAGTCAAATTAATGTGCTGGGGGGAGGTTTGGGAGAGCAAACTCTTTCTCAGAAGGAGGCGGAGTCCCCAGGTGGAAGTGTCGAGCAAGGTGCAATCCCAGAAATTCTCGCGGATCCTGTGAGGTGTTCTCAAATTCCAAGCATCAATTTGGTGGTGGACCTTAAAGATGCTGGTTGTAGAAGAAGGAGACGTCGACAACTATCCAACTTGGCAACCATTTGTGAGGCTGTTGATCAAAATCCCGACCTGGTGGCGAACAACTCTTCACCCGAGTTGGAGGAGGTGCTTCAGACCAACCCCGATGTCGCTAGAGAGGTACTTGCCACCATTGCCGTTGGAGGTGAGTTGGGCATTTCATTTCGTCCTACTGATGAGCTGATTCTGCGTAATATGATTGAAATTGAGTCTCAGGCATTCTCTCATGAACGTGAGAGGGTATCTGGTGATTAATTTTTACCTATCAAGTTTTTGTGGAGTTTGTTGTTTGGGTCTACTGTTTTTATGCAAATTTTATCTTGGAATATTAGAGGTTTGGGGAGTTCGATCAAGAAGAGATTTTTGTTTAAGCTGATTAAAAAGAGGAAACCTGATATGGTGTTGATTCAGGAAACTAAGTTGGAAGCCATGGATTTTTTTTCGGTTCAGAAACTCTGGGGCAGTAGTGGTTTTGATTTTGCGTTCTCTAGTGCCTCCGGGGCGTCAGGGGGATTACTAATTATTTGGAACAAAGTTTTTTTCAAAGCTGAAAATATTATCTGCCATAGATCTTTTATTATATTGCGAGGTGTCATCAATGAGGAATTCCCTTGTGCTGTGGTGAATATCTATGCTCCGAATGATGCGGTAAATAGGAGAGGAGTATGGGAGGAATTGCTAGCTCTGAAATCTGTCTCTCCAGTTCCTTGGTGTATTGGGGGAGATTTTAATGAAATCAAGGCAATCGGTGAAAGGGTAGGCTGCCAGAGAATGGAGAGGGGTATGAGGGATTTTGTGGATTTTAGTAACAATCTGGAACTTCTCGACCTTCCGTTGTTGGGTAGGAAATTTACGTGGACTAACTTCCAAGATCATGCGATTCACAGTCGTTTGGACAGATTTTTAATATCCCAACAATGGCTTGAGAAATTCAAGGTGGTTCAATGGGGGATTCATAGGCCAATTTCTGACCATTGTCCAATTGTGCTCACTAATGACGAAAGGGATTGGGGACCTCGACCGTTTAGGTTCTTGGATGTCTGGCTATCAAACCCGAGGTGTATGGCAATTGCAAAAGAGACGTGGGAGAATACTTTGGTGTCTGGATGGGCCGGATTTAGAATCTTGCAAAAGTTGAGGGCCGTTAAAGATAAGCTCAAGGTGTGGAACAAAGAGGAGTTTGGGGATATAAATTCAGCATTGTTAGCAACGGAAGCAGAACTTCATCAACTTGATTTGGTAGCGGAGGAACGACAACTTGGTATCGAGGAAAAAGCGGCTAGATGTAAAGCTAAATCAGAGTATTGGAGACTCTCTCGTTTATCAGAATCTCTATGGCGACAGAAATCGAGGTTGAATTGGATGAGATTGGGGGATAAAAACACAAGATACTTCCAGGCTATAGCCAATAATAGGTTTCGGAGAAATCTGGTGGGTTCAATCAAGGCGAACGGGAGACTAGTGGAAGAGCCTAAGGACATTAAAGAAGCTGCTGTAGTACACTTTTGCAACAATTTCAAAGAGGATAGAGCCGATAGGCCGGTGCTGGGGGGCATTTTTCAAAGGAGGCTGTCACCGGAAATTTCAGCCCATCTTGGTAGAGTTTTTGAAGAGAGGGAGATTCTAGCTGCTCAACAGGAGTGTAGCAACCTTAAAGCTCCCGGCCCGGGCGACTTTAATTTCTCCTTTGTGAAGCATGGCTGGGGGTTTATGAAGGGTTTGGTCATGCAATTCTTCTCTGAATTTCACTCTATCGGTAAACTTACAAAAGGTATCAACTCGACTTTCGTTGCTTTGATTCCTAAGGTAGACTGTCCTGTGTCGTTCAAAGAATTTAGGCCCATCAGCATGGTTGGTTGGGTGTATAAGGTGCTCTCCAAAGTGCTTGCCAATAGAATTAAAGCTATCCTGCCATCGGTTATTGGCGAATCTCAAGCTGCATTTATCGGGGGAAAACAAATTTTGGATGGTGTTCTCATTGCAAATGAGGTTATACACAGCTGGAAAAATAGTTCTCATGGGGGGTTACTTCTCAAAATTGATTTCGAAAGGGCTTATGACTGTGTCAATTGGGGTTTTTTACTGGACCTTCTTGCAAAAATGGGCTTCGGAGCGAAATGGTGTGCCTGGATAAAGGAGTGCATATCCTCAGTTTCTATGTCAGTTCTAATTAATGGATCGGCATCCAAGGAATTTCAGCTCCAGAGAGGTATTAGACAAGGCGACCCGTTATCCCCATTTCTGTTTAATATTGTGGTTGAGGGTCTTAACATTCTATTGGAGAGAGCTAGGGATCGGAACATCATTTCAGGAGCAAGAATAGGGGCCAATGGGGTTGTGGTGTCCCACCTTCAGTTTGCGGATGATACGATTCTTTTCTGTAACAATAATCTGGAGGAGCTGAGTAACATCAAAAGAATCCTTAGATGCTTTCAGCTTATGTCAGGACTGAAAATTAATTATTCCAAAAGCTCTTTATGTGGTGTTAAAGTTCCCCATCAGGATGTGCTATTCTTGGCGCAGGTTATGGGGTGTAAAGTGGAAAGGTTGCCGATCAAGTATTTGGGTTTGCCGTTGGGTGCTAACCCCAATAGGATTAAAACTTGGGATCCCATAGTGGAGAAGATGGAAAAGAGATTAAGTGTGTGGCGTGGTAGATACAACTCTTCTGGGGGTAAACTTACCTTGATCAATTCTTCTCTTGCCAACCAACCCATTTATTTTATGTCCATTTTCAAACTGCCGGTGACTGTAGCAAAAGTAATAGAGAAAATTCAACGGAAATTTTTTTGGGGTGACACAATTGATAAGAGAAAACTCCACCTAGTCAAATGGGAGGTGATTTGCAAGAAGAAGGAGTTTGGTGGTTTAGGCGTGAAGAATTTAATGGTCCAAAATGTGGCCCTCCTGGCCAAGTGGTGGTGGCGATTTCATAAGGACAGGGATTCTTTATGGGTGCGGGTTGTTAGGGAAAAATATAATTTAGAGCTTGGCTGTTGGTTTCCTCGTATGCCGGCATCGGGAAGGGCTACTCAAATATGGAAAGATATTTGCACAATTGGGGATGTGTCTTCATGTATCGGCACTATAATTCAAGAGGGATTTAGATTACAGATCAACTCAGGTTTGGGGATTTCTTTTTGGAATCATGTATGGCTAGGGGATACAACTCTTAGAGAAGATTACCCTCGGCTGTACTTAATTTCTTCTCAAAAAGAAGCGGTGGTCAGTGCGGTGAGGGGCGGATCTGATGAGGGCAATTGGAATCTGACATTTTGTAGGGCCTTACGTGATTGGGAAAACCTTCAAGTGGAGGAATTAAAGCAGAGGTTGCTACTTGTTAATCTTGATTCAGCCAAGCCAGATTCTGTTCTTTGGCAATGGTCCTCTGACAAGCATTTCTCGGTAAGATCTGTATATTACCAGTGGGAGAATGGAGGTTTCTCAAGAAATTTGGTGTTGGAAGCTCTTTGGAAGAATCTCTGTCCCCCAAAGGTGGAAATATTCGCTTGGTTGGCTATTCAATCCAAGGTGGCTACGAGATCCGTGCTTTTGGAAAGAAATCTGATCCCCGAAGGTCAATCTGTCCTTTGTCCATTTTGCGTGCTGCACTTGGAAACTCCTCATCACTTATTCATGCATTGCCAATTTTCTTGGGGTGTTTGGTCGCGGATTCTGGATTGGTGGCATGTAAGTTGGGTGTGCCCTGCATCTTTGGAAGACCAGTTCATTTGGTGGGTTGGCAGTAGATTCAAAAAGTGGGAGAAACACCTATGGGAAATTACTTTCCTCGCAACAGTGTGGTCCTTGTGGCTGGTAAGAAATGCTTATGTGTTTAACAATGCTTCAACAAGTACTGGGGAAGTGGGCGAATTGATTAAAACTAGAGTTGCAATGTGGGCAAAGGCAAAGTTCGACATAAAAGTGTATTCAGTGGAGGACTTCAGGATTTTTTTGGATGGAGTTCGTCTATTGAAACTGTAAATTGGTTGGGTGGTGAGGTGTTAGCCATCCAACTGTTTGTTGGAGGGTTTCATTTTGTTGTTCCTTTTCTTTTCCTTCGTTTTGCTCAAGTAAGTGTGTATTCTTACTGTGCTTGAGCCTCCTCGATGTATCCTTTCGAGATGTTATAAACGGTTCGTCTTTGCCGAGCAAAAAAAAAAACTTTCTTTGATGAACTTTTTGATAGGGAAATTAGATTTGGCAGATTTGCGTAGAACTAATGTTGTGCAGTTTCCGTTACTCGAAATGCAATACTTGCTAATTTTTCTCGTTTGATCTTTTATGTTCTTATGGGAACTCAGTTGGTGGAAGAATGATATTTGGTAAACTAGAGGAATTATAATGGGTAGTTGTAAATGTTGATTAGAAACAGGTGTAGGTGGTGAAAAGATGGTAACTTCAAGAAATTGTTTTGGAAACTCTTCGTTTCTGTTCCTAGAAATTTCCATGCTATACTTGGGTCTTCAATTCGTATTTTGGGGGATAGAAAGGAAAGGCAAATTGTGGCAAGAATGATGAAACAATTAGATGAGTGAATGGAGATATCCATGAACTAAACTTTTGAGGCTTATTGATATTCCGACTTTGCCACTCCTTTCTAACTTGTCTTGTATTTATTCCACCATCCTTGGATTAGCTTATGTGCTTGAGTTTGATTTTTTTCCGATAATTAACTATGCTAGGTAACTAAAAATAGCACTGATGTAGGACTCCGTCCACATCGGAAGTTAATATGGCCATATGGGTGATCTCGGGTATATAATAAATCATAAAAGCCACTATTAATGACTTGAGCGTAAGCATTTTGTGTCATTTGGTTAAGCTCCAACAAGTTATCAAGCCAGTGGTCTACATGGGGCATTCCAGTTGGTATCAGAACTTGGTTTTGGTTTTTACACTTGCATTTGGCGTTGGATCCCTTGAGTTGTCTTAGCAAATCAGATGTGATTTTATTTGTTCAATTTCGCATCTAACTTATTGTTTGGTATGTTATATTCTCAAGCTCAGGGTACGTATCCTCCATGACATACTGTGAGGTCTATAGTTATTGGTCGCATTGGAGCCACTTTTACTAGTAGTGGTCGTGTGCACTCAATAGTTTGTGGTCGAGATCCTAACAAATTCTATAATTCAGTTACAAACAACAGTTAATCTCGATTCCGAAGCACTTGCAACCCAGTTATTCAAAAATTATCCATCACCCCATTCACTCCAGTTACTTCAGTTGACCTAATCGCATTAACAGTTATTCAATAAGTATCCATCACCCCATTCACTCCAGTTACTTTGGCTGACCTAATCGTATTATTAAATCCCACAATTGTTCATCAAGCTATTCTGACCTTGGTGAGATTGTTCACAAGACAGCAGGACCGGTAGATGCAACAAAAGTCAATAACTCCGGATATAATTTCAATTGTACAGTGTTGGATATCTTTTTAAAGGCAAACCCTCAATCTCTCATGGGGTTAGATAAACCACCTATTGCAGAAGCTTGGCTGTTGAGAGTGGAGAAAATATTTATCTTGTGGGCTGTTTTTATTTTATGGATTGTTTTGAGATACAAAAGACAATCATTGGCAACTTTTTTTTTTTTGAACTGGTAAACATATATTCATAACAAAAAGAGCTATTACAAAGGACACAGAGGTCCCAAAATACAAGAAACCAAAACAAAATACAATGAAAAATTGGGAATTTGGTGTAGGAACCCACCAATCCTGGAGGTGGGTGGATGAATCAAGATCTACATCTACACCAACTGTAGCTCGTTCCTATCGTATTCGTCGCCACAAGACACCTTTATCGATGTCGATGAGTAGCCTTGAAGTCCGTCACCTACATTGATTAGAACCAGGAACCAAAACCCAGACCTGATTCCCCAAATATGAGCCACAACAGCCCGGAGAAGGGAAAGCATGAAGAGGGGGGCGGATGTTGGAGAGAAGGGTTCTCTCTAGAGTTTCTAGAGGGTGACTCTCTCTCAACTCTTCTCGACTCTTCTATCATTGGCAACTTATAAATTGGAAGGCGGGGCAGAATATTGCTGATGTATGCCTATGTAACAATATAAGGGTAAGGAGTATGAATTAGTTTGGAGCATTTTTAACAACTTTGATGGTAAATACATTCCTCCGGTGATTAGAAACCAAAAGCGGGTTGAGTTTCGTAATTTGAAACAAGGGTGTCAGTTGCTAAATATCAATACAAAAAAAGAAAAGAAAAAGAGTTGTCGAGATATTTAAATTTGTGTTGATATTCAGTTAGTGACGCCTTGTTTTAAATTGTGAAATTACCTCTCCCTCCTCCCATCTTTGGTTCTCTCCCTACAAATCTTCAAGAATTCCCTCTATCTCTGATTCTCTCCCTACAAATCTTCAAGAACATCTTCAAGAACTTCCTCTCATCAAAGATCTCTCCCTCTATTACTGATCATTTCTCTAAAATTTTCACCATAGTTTGATTGCATGGGAGCCTCATGCGGCTGATCTGAGATCCATGACTCTCGAAACGTGTTGTCTACATCGTCGTCGGCTTGAGTCTGAATCCAGACGGATAATTGTACATCACCGGAGGGGAAAGAAGGATCGGCGTTGGGCTTCGAAATAACGTTGGAGAGGCCATCGAGCATAATCCAATCAGTCCTATGAAAAAAGGGATTAAACACCCAATCGACACAAGAACTCAGAAACGCTTTGGCATCTTGAAATTGTTTAAGACCAATGTCATTGATCGAGTCCTCCGCAGAATGCTTTGTCTCAACACAAAGTTCGTTGAAAATGGAGTGATTGTCAAGAGGAGCTGGTGCACTTCTCGATAGATAGTTAGGGTCGTGTTGACCAATGCACAAGTGGTGGTTGGGACTCTTCAACTTCTGCAGGGGGCCCCTTCTCTGCGGGAGCGGGACATTAGCAACTGGCGTTGGAAGACTGTTCGGGTAGTTGCCAATTTTAAAGGTGGAGATCTTACAAGGGTAAAGGTTTTGTCAGTAGATATTGTCAATGTTTCAGCCTTACTTCAAATACCTCCACGTGTCATAAAACCAATTATTAACGAACCTTGCGCCTTCACAAATGTCATTTCGGAGCCGGGTCATTTGACCGAACTTTCATTTTCTGTTAGATTTGGACACGTCATCTCTGCAATCAACCCCTTGAGTGATTTTTTTCAGAAATGCAAATCCCAAGGTAAACTTACTGACCTCATTAACAGATACATGAAGATGCTGAAAGTGGATGTTTGGGGCACTCCGGGGTGTTCCGGAGGCCCCTTATCGCTTGAGGATGGCTGCTTACTAAACGCTGGAATCCATGAAATGTCCCTACAAGGAGCCAATGCTTGTTATGGGCTTCCTACATCTGTGTTGGCTGCATCTCTCGATAGGATGTTCTCAGGCAGTAAAGAAATGTCATCTCAACTCTTAGGGAGCTACTATTGGTAACCATGGATTGATGTGACTGGATTATGTGGAACTTAGTTTATTTTATGTTTCTACATTTGTTTATGTAGTAGTATATTCATCTGAATTCCTAGGGAGATTTGATTTTTTAAGGATGTTCAATGTTTATTAGACTTTAATTGTTGCGACGGGTCCAGCTCCACGTCGTGGTTTTCGGCGGCTTTTCTTTTTTGATTTTGTTGTATTTTATTTTATTAGTTTGGTATTTTGGGACCGGTATAGAGTGTTTCCTCTTATTGTACTGTGTTTACTTTGGTTGAGAGTTTCTTAATAATATTGAAATGATCTGGTTCAGTAAAAAAAAAAGACTTTAACTGCTGTATTGGTAACCATTGATTAATGTGACTCTTCAAAAAAAAAATTTGTGAAATTATCATCGAAGTTTTTAAAAGTGCTCTGAACTATTTAGTGCCCTTTACCATTATATTGTTGTTAAGCCGTACATTACCGATGTTCCGTCTCAGAAAAGATTTAAAAAATTAAAAAATAAAAAATCTTCAATATAAACGACCAAGTTTGACATTAGGGCCCCGTTTGATAGCAGTGATAGATGGATGAGATTCGTAAGGAGATATGATTAGAATTGGGATTGGATGAGATTCGTAAGGAGATATGATTATGATTGGGATTGGTAATGAGAAGGGATTGATAATGAGTATGTTTGTTTGGGATGAGATTAGATGATGAGATTATTAATATCATGTTTGTTTGAGATGAGATTAGATGATGAGATTGAATTGATAGAAGAAATTGGTAATGAAAAGGGATTAGTAATGAGAAATGGGTTGGGATGGAAATACGACTACCAAGTCCCACGGGGTATTGCTAATACTCCTAAAGGCCGGATTGGACATACCAACGGACTAATAGTCATGACCTTTTTTTGTTACCAAACAGGGTATTAATAGTCCCATGGGATTAATACTCCAATCCCAACCCCCAAATAAGACCCCATGAAACATGGAGGGTTTGTCTTTAAAAATCTATCCGGTACCTTTATCTAAAATAAATGAAGAAAAATTCTAAAATCAGCCCAATTGACTGATAATAATAAGTGTGTGAATGCGTATTAAAGGGTGTAAAAAATACACAGAAATAAATGTTTTTATTGTCTTTTAGTATGCTTATCGTCAATTCAGTGGCTAACAATAGCAAGATCGATAAATGAATTTGTTGCATCTATCGGTCTCATTTGGGTTTGTTGCCCGGTGAACAATCTTTCCAAGGTCTGAATAGCTTGATAAATAGTCGTGGAGCTATGCGGTCAATTCAACTTAAGCAACTAGAGTGTAATGGTGCAATGGGAACATTTGGAATAACCGAAGGTGCTGGTGCATCAAAATTGACATTAACTGTTGGGGTAGCTAAATTTACATAAGCTGTTGGGAGGATAGCCCGAGCTCAACCACGAACACTTGCGTGGTCTGACCACGACCACAAACTACAAAGTGCAAATACCAAATGTAGAAGCAATTACTGTAGATCTCACACTACACATAGTGGACGGTCCATCACCTTAAGCTTAAAAATACTCTTCAATGTAACATACCATAAAATTAAGGGGGAATTAAACAAATAAAATGACGACTCATGCGGCTATAAGATAGTATTAAGATGTTGATACCACTATTGTCACACCTAAAAAATTGAAACCAAAACTATTAGCTCATATTTGATCGAGACATGAGGCCACGATGATCTGTCATGATTAGAGAAATATTGCAAGGAATTATATGATTCATTAGATGAAGAGGAATTTGAAGAAAATAGGAGCAACGTAATCTATACATATATCAATTAGTGTGTGTAGGTCTCACATGTATGTGCGAGGTTGTAAATGGTGTTGTGGTTGAATTGTTCTGTTTGTAGTTGGATTGTTTTTATATCGATTCTCCCATAGATCTTGCATCCTTTGCACAAAAAAGATACGTACTCGTAGGAATTTTGAATTTCTAATTTCCTCCATTTCTAATTTTTTTAATCTAATACTCATCCCGTCCCAAAATAATTGATCATTTTTCATTATTTGAACTTTTTAAAAAATACTTATATTTTTTAATTTCAAAATTTTTATACGCAACATATATGTTGGCTTAGTTTTATTAGATCTTTTTAAAAAAATATTATAAATTAGAAAATCCACTTTTTTTGAAAATCTAAATAGTAAAATATGAACAAATTATTTTGAGAGGGGGAACACCTTCTAAAATTGTTTAGATAATCAAATGGCTTGGAGCCAAGCGATTATCTCCTAGTCTTTTCACAAAAGAGGTCAGGATTCGAGTATGAATTAATATTTAAAAAAAAAAGAAAAAGGTTTTTCCAAGAAAATACGCAGCCTAGTTGGTTACGTGGCTTTACACTTTGGCACACCCATGAAGCAAAGGCCACGTTAGCCACACCCAACTCCTCCGCTGAAAACTGACTTCTCTCCGATTCGTGCCAGTCACCTCCGCGCCATATCGCTCCTCCTCCGAAGACTCTCTCTCAGGTCGACGGAGCCGTGACCCCCCGCTCCAGAGGCGTATTCCGGACTCTCCTCCATCCATCGATCTCAAACTCCATCACTCTACCCTCTCTCTCTCTCCTCCCCCCTATTTCCAATTCCGCCATGATTACGCAGGTAATTCCGGATCTGCCGCCACCTTTTCTGCTGCACAAACTCGGCGTGTGTGTAGACTTCGTATTACTACGAATGTATTTATGATTGTTTTTTCTTTTTGGGGATTTTGGTTTTGATCGAAATATGCAGCAAAGAAGTTTATCGGGGTCGTCGCAGAGCCCTAGATCTCCGTCTGCTCAACTGTTCCTATCAGTCTCTGTTACTGATCCTGCTAAGATGGGGACCGGCGTTCAAGCTTATATCTCCTACAAAGTCATCACCAAGGTATGCATAAATACGGGTGTGGGTTTGATGATCATTGTTATTAATTGTTTTTCAGAGAGAAATTTATGTAGGATGAAAAATCATTAGGTTACCCGAGTTTCTCCGTAACAACATTCAGAGAAGAAGTTGACCCTAAGGGGTTAGGTTGGCTTGGTGGTCTTGGCCTGGGACTTAGGGTTTGCTCCATCTCAGGTTGGATTCCCCTCACTAACAACTCTTGGGGCCACCTCAACCCACACTTACACGTGTGAAACGGCTGTAGGGATTTGTCCAAGGGGCATGTGAGCAAGTTGGCTTAGGACACCCTGCATTAAAAAATTAAAAAAACCAGGACTTAACCCCAAGGGGTTGGTGGGCGGTCAAGGCCTGGAACTTAGGGTTTGCATCCTCCTTGGGTCTAAGGTTCAAAACCTCCAAGCCCCAAGGTGCTATCAACTTGTTTTGGCGGGTCCATGTGGGGCGTTTGCTTGGGCTTTAATTGGGGTCTCCCCTACTGGACTGGACCGTCAGATTGGTCCCCCAGGATTAGTCAAGGTGCGTGCAATGTGAATTGAACATGTGAACTTTTTGAAGTTTTAGCTTAGAATGGTGTGTGCAATACGAATTGACATATATGTCAGATACTTGGATTTAGGGAGGTGAGGGAGGAAAGTAATTGGTAACTGTTTTCCTTCTGTTACATCGTGCAAATACCCGTAATTGGAAGATGGAAGAACAGAACGAAAAGGGTATGAGTCCTATACATTATAGATGGTCTCTGGTTAGCACGCGGTTACATTGCAGTATAAGGTTTATGTGGATCTTCTTGGCTGCCATAGACATTAAATGGTATTTTCTGCTAGAGATGTGATGTTATAACACAAACTCAGAATCCATTACGGCTCGGTAGTATTCAAATACCGATTTACTCTGGCTGTAATGTACTGTGGAATTACATGCATGCACTGTTGCATTCCGCTAAATTTATCTTGTGGGTGAGATCCTTAATATTTTCTTTGATAACATTTAGTTATGATTTTGTTCTTTTCGTACTAGAAAGGAAGAATATTTATACTAACGATGTCAGTCACTACTCGAATGACTTTTGAACTTGTTTTGGCAGACAAATTTACCTGAATACCAAGGGCCAGAGAAGATTGTTATTCGCCGTTATAGTGATTTTGTTTGGTTACGTGATCGTCTTTTTGAGAGATACAGGGGTATTTTCATCCCTCCTCTTCCAGAGAAGAATACTGTAGGTAATGATCCCATCTCTTTCTCTGTTACTTTCGTTCCTAGCGGAGAAAATGGGTAGAAATTAGTAGTAATTTATGACTATACATTAGTTTCTAGTGAAATTAGGTAGTAACTAATTTTCAAAAAAAAAAAAAAAAAGGTAGTAACTAACTGCCTTCAATTTTTGCTATTAAGCTATTAACTGAGCTCTACAAGTAAGACATGGTAACTTTGAGAGTGGTTCCATGGATAATATTATCTTTAAGCAATATATTTCTATATCAGTCAATCGCAACACAAACTTGTTGTAGCCAGATTGGTAGAGAAAGAAACATTAACCCTGTAGTGGCAAGATTCCATTAAACAACCTGAATTAATCGACAATGAGAAAAAATTTCGAGGCAAAATTCTTGTAACCAAATCTCTTATCAATTCTAAAAGCTAAACCAATTAGCAAAAGGGATAAACTGCTACATACGGACTCTCCTTCAATCTGAATCCTTGCATCCAAAGGTTCTATTCTGACCCTCATGCAATAACTAACTCACACATACCATGTGATGATTTAAAAAAATTTCAATGTACTTTAGTTGCACGAGACTCCATTATGCCAGGCAGCTAGAGGCCACCGTCATCCACATCATTCCTCAATTCCTCATATCTGAGGAAAAACTGTCCTCCAGTCAGTCACCTCCTTTGTAGAAAGCTTGCCATGGTAAGGAACACAATGCGTGACATTGAACACATCCAAGGCACGATAACTTCGCCACTTCGGATGGACCATACTCATTTCATTCAACTTCTTGTTCATTCCTGGTTGCATCCTGCCAGTCGACATTGAAAGCCACTATCCTCGTGTGCAGATCTCTTCCAGCCTTGTGTATAGCATTGTTAGCCTTGTGATAATCCTTCATAACTCCTCCATGTCTTCAATCTTCACAAGTGTCTTCTGAGATTGGGAGATGAGTCAAGTCAGGGTCCTATTAGGCTTTGCACCATAGCCAATTTCACAGGACACAATCCGGCATTGCAATTATTGCGAGAATTGTTGGCTAATTCAGCAACTGATAGCTCTTGAGACCAGAGCCTATGATTACACGGGCTATTCACCTCAGTTAATAACCCGATGAACATCTTCGGTTTGTCCATGTGGTGGTGGATGCAAGGTTGTGATAAAATCCAGCTCCTCGCCAATATTCTTCCATAAAGTTCTCCAAAAAATTTCAATTATCCATATCCGACGCGAGAGTTAGGAACACCATGCAACCATTGGAGTTCTCTAAGGAAGAGACAAGAAACAATGGTGGAATCCGTTGTCTTCCAACAAGGAAAACCTATCCGGCTATCCCCCACCGCCTTACGGAATTAGTTTCCTTACTCGGAGGTGGTCGTCCAAGCACAAAGCCCATGCTAATCAAAACACACACGCAATTAGGTACTGTGGCATATGTAAAGGCCAACATTTTTTTTTATTGATCCTTTAGCTCTTTGGTGTACATGCCAGTATGACACCGTTTGACATGCCTAGAATCTCTTTCTCCTCACTTTTTTCTCACCAAACTGCCCTAGTTGTGCTTTCATTTATTGCAATTTCCTCCTGGAAGGAACTTTTCAGCACATACTCACCCCCTTGATGGGAACCATAACAAGTTTAAGAATCTTGCTGCCATCCAGTAGTAAGTTCTTCCAGACTTCCAGTCATTCCAGAAGTGGTCTTAGGCAGTATTTACATTCATTCCATGGTCGACTGTCAGGATAATGCCTCTGTTCATAGTGATGTACCCTCTTTCAGTTCATGCGTGATCATAATATAGGTGATCAGTGGCAAATAAAGTTGCAAAAAGTCGTGTACATAATCTGCGATCATACTTGGACTAACTTCAGTTTTTATTATGCAGAGAAGTTTAGATTCAGTGCTGAATTTATTGAGATGAGGCGTCAAGCATTGGATATATTTGTTAACCGGATTGCTTCACATCATGAACTTCAGCAAAGTGAGGATCTGAGAACATTTTTGCAAGCAGACGAGCAGGTAATATCTAAATTTTGGAAAACAAAATTCTCCATGGTTTGTTTTTTTTAAGATTTTGCAAGTTCCTTTGGTCCAAAGTCGGTTAGTAATCATTTTGAAAGATGATATATTTACCCAACAAAGCGGATGCTAAAGATTCCTTACTAAAACTTTTCTTGATGGAAAAAGTCCTGTAGGTTCATAGGTTGCATGTACCATCAAACAGTGTCATATTTCACATGTGATTGAAAGAAAAGCAAGGAAATTATGTTTTAAGGGTACAATACATTTTTCTTGCTGGACCTGGAGCGCGCTTTCATCATTCATCGGCTGAATCTCCAGAGATTAACCCAATGTTTACTAATTTATGTGGAACTTAAAGGTGTCCTTTTGTAAGAAAGAGTTGAATGAGTGAGTTCATTACTTCATTATATTCCATGAAAGAGAAAGGTAGGAATGTGGCAATGATGTACAGGGAAAAAGTTGTGGTACTTAATATATACAAGTGGCCGCTGAAAACAATTGAAATTCTGTGAGCAAGGGCCCTGATAGTCATGTTTCACCCTTGATTTTCCGTCTTTGGCCCAGTGTGGGGAGCAACTGTATTGAAGCTTCCTTAACCTAGTCCGCCATCATGGGGTGGTGGATTGTGCTCTGATTCATTGATTAGCCAACTTGTAACTTGTAGCTAAACGGCTAATCCACAAAGTTGGTTATTGTTGTTTTGCGGATTCATCTGTGGATTCGGGGTTTCATCGCAAAAATCTCTTTTACCTATAAATCGGGCATGTGTCCTTGTTGGACTCTTGTCAGGATTTATAATTGTGCACCTATATACAGCATATCCTGACCAGTCTTCTTTATTAGGATGACTGTGCCACGTTTCTTATGATGAAATCATCCACACACCTTATGCCATTTCAATCTGAGCACTAAGCAGGCTTGAAAGCATTACAGAAACTTATACCACTGTTTGTGGATTGAACTGATGAGCATCAAGTTATTTTTTTATGATCCTCATTTTTAAATATGTTTGACATATGTAAGAAGACATATTCAAACATCAACTACCTCTTAGATGACATTCAATAAAAATCTGTATTTATATGGATTCTCTGGTGGTGCTTTCGATCTCTGGTTTGTAAACTCTGGCAGTCTTTGAATGCACACAGTGGGCCCATAACAGTTAAATTAATGTAGGCGGGGATTTATTGCATCTCTAAATGAAAAGGAAAACATATGTAATATTTCACCTTTGCACAAACTTTAGGAGGAGAAAATCGATGGGGTCTGTCCCTTAGTGGTTGCGAACCATACATTGTCAAGAATTAAACTCTCTTAACTGATACTCAGGATGTGATTATGGTACTTCTGATGTGTCAAATGGTTAGCTACGTTTTGGGAAAAGTTTCTTTTACCTAAATGCTTAATATGTAAACTGATCGATTACTACTATACCTCTCAGAATCTATTAAGCTCTCTCTCTCTCTCTCTCTCTCTCTCTCTCTCTCTGAGTCACTATATCAATCTGATGTCATGTTCTTGCCTCATATTGCAGACAATGGAGAGGGCCAGATCGCAAGAGACTGGTATTTTTAAGCAGAAGCCAATGGATTTTATGCAAATCTTCAAGGTAACTCACAGTAAACTAAAATATAAACAAATTCTTATTTATCTTACAGCAATTTGATTGCACAAAGCTTTGGATAATATTGGACATCTAGATAGGAACCTTCTTGTTGTACAGTTTGTTGGGGCCATAACGATGAAGTTTTTATGAATAGGTTTTATGTTAGCTGACTAACCTCTCAGAAGATATTTATTGTGTGGGAAACCCAAGAAGTTATCCTGTATTTAGTTGCTTATAAGAACTGGGCTGTTATGTATTTAACAGATACTGGACAGCATGGGATAAAGAGTCTAGCTGGGAAGTAGGTCCTGAAGTTTTTTTTATTCTTGATCCATAGCTCAAGTTAGGGTGGATGGTATTTCCGCAAAACTATTAAGATGCAATACGACGAACTCCGAATTGTTGTGTATTTAGTACAAGTGTTCCCCACTCCTGTATCGTATAAGCAATTGCTACTAGAGAGTTCATTAATTTTCTGAGTCAGTCTTCATTTCTCTTGATAGATTGTGGTCTGCATTGGGTCCCAATTGGGCTTTTAGGGTTGGTCAAATTGGAACAACCTCCATTGGAAAAAATGAAATGACCCGTAACAATTAATGACTTCTCATCTGCTTTTGACAGGATGTACAGTCTAAAGTGAGTGACGTAGTACTTGGAAAGGAAAAACCAGTTGAAGAAGTCAATCCTGAGTATGAGAAACTGAAAAATTACATCTTTGAGCTTGAAGATCACTTAGCTGAAGCCCAGAAGCATGCATATCGTCTGGTAAAGAGGCACAGAGGTATTACTGACTTCAATTTTGGTTTTTCTTTTTTTTTTTGTGCCTTTTTTCTAATAGAGAAAGTTTGGACAGTCATGGTATACTGTTTTTTAGGGTAGAATGCAGTGGGGTGCTATGTTACACGGTGAGGGTATCGGGTGCAGGTGTATGTCTGGGGTCAGACACCAAAAAGTCTACTGACTATGGATACGTGGATATGGATCTCGATTTGGATGTGGCCCATATGGGTACAGGGATATGATAAATAACGTCTTTTCGCAACGTATTCTTTATATTGTACAGTTTTGTATATGCGTAATTCTATTATTAAAGATGCACAACTTTGTTTGTTTGTTTTTTTTTTTTAACTAAGGAAAATAAAAACCCATGATGTGTTATTTTAGCAGCCCATTTTGGAGTCTATTTTACCATACCTGCCCAAATATTCAACCCAATGGTAGCCCAAAAAGAGTGAAATAAGCCCATTTCCAAAAATAAACCCAATTTTGCAACCCAAAAGAGAATAAAACAGAACCTGATTACAAACAAGCATCATATATCTTGTCGGTCTACAGCTTTCGTTGATGACAACCTTGCAGCGACAATCTGGCTCCCATGTCCCTGTCAAACCATGTACCCCTTTACCTCCTCCTCCTTCGTCTTCATATTCTTCCTCAGTGAACCCAGTCTGCGAAAAAACGGATGTATCTGGAATTTTTTGGCTGGATCCCATACCAAACCCGTGTCATGTTGTGCCAACGTGGGTGGTTTGCCGAAAACCGGGGATCCATGTGCGCTAATCCTCACTTTCCAGAAAGGAAGAGTGTGAAATTCTTTTCCTTTCCGCAGGGACGTTTCGAGTCTATCTCTTTATAGGGAAAGTTTAAAAAATAATCAAACTTAGTAAAGCCAAAGTCAATGAGGGTACTACTGTGAAGAAATGGAAACCTTCAGATGCAAAAACTAGATTTCAAAAAGATAATATCTAAAAAACGATGAGCAGTGATTGCGGTTTGATTGGTGCTGATTTAGTATTGCTTTCCGACTGGCAGTCAGAATTTTTTTGAATATTTCTTTGAATTCATTTGAGATGTGAGTAATAAACGAAAGGAAAAGGAAACAACACCATAGATGTGGGGCTAAGGGAGGCCACCCATGGCCCCCCTCAACTTTCGACTACACGTGCTATTATCCCTATGGTTTATGCCACTTGGTTACCATTGTATTCTCATCAATTCTGTACATTGCAAATGGTTGTCTTCTGGATTTATGTTATTTCTCAACTACGAAAAGTAAATAGTGTGATTTTATTCGTATAAATCGTTTTGGTTGCTAAACCACCTACCCATTGGATGATGGAGGACGTAGGTATTTGTTTAAATGATATATAAGAACTTGTTAAAGTGTATGAATATATGTGAAGAGTGTGTTGAAACTAATATTCCTGGTCGAATTCACCCCATACCACCAAATGGTGGTGATTGGAAGGCCCAATTTATGTCAACTCATAAAATGACTGCTGTTGGTTTATTGATTTTTCTTGCTATTTTTGTTATAATGGTTGTCATTTTCAGAAGCTTTTATTTTTTGCTCTACACTTTTGGCCCTCCTAAAGTCGAATTCCTTCCGTGTATATATATTGTTGTGCATCCAGCTTCATTCATGAAATTATCATTCTCTTCTTCCATTGTTATACTTGGACGAAGTTGAATATATTGACCATTGTACAGTCTCTTCACACAGAACTGGGGCAATCCCTGTCAGATTTTGGAAAGGCAGTAAACCTTCTCGGTGCTTGTGAAGGAAATGCTCTTGGCAAGGTATTTTCTGAGCTAGGTGCAAAATCAGAGATTTTGTCGATTAAGTTGCAAAAGGAGGTAAGCCTCATTGTTGGCTCATGCATTTTCGTCAAACAATACTGGTCTTCTGTAAAATGGAATATCTCGTTGTGATGATACAGCTGCCTTTGCTATCATTCAGGCCCACCACCTGTTAATGAATTTTGAAGAGCCATTGAAGGATTATGTTCGTGCTGTGCAATCTATAAAGGTAAGGTTTTTTGGCTCATCCAATTTTTGAAATGGTATCAATGTCCACATAAGGGCTTCGTGTGTTTTCAACTTTCCTTGTTTCTTTGATTGGACTAATAGTGAAGGGAAAGAACTCCAGAGGATAAGTAAACCCATGGGATTAATACTGAGGGGATACAATGTCTCCCAAAATGTTGGTATCCTATATCTTGTGGGATAGATTATCTGATGGATTTTTTTATCCTAGCCCTAAAAGTTCCTGCCAACCATGGGATATTGGTTCTCTAGGGTTTACAGTCCAATCCGGTGCTTTAATCAGGCAAACAAAGATGGCCTAAAAATGGCTGCTTAAAACTCGTAAAAGGAACAAGTGATAATGATTGTGGATCTTTTGGTGGAAATCTCCTGTTATGGCGTTTAACCTTCTTTTGGGGCATCAATTACATTTGTTATAGAAGCTAATTCCCTTGTTTCTGTCTTTTGAAACAGGCCACTATAGCTGAGAGAGCCAATGCTTTTAGGCAGCAGTGTGAACTGGCTGAAACCATCAAGCTGAAGGAAATAGATCTGTATGACAAAACTTGTTTTCATATATCTCTTGCATACACCCACCCACACACCATCTCTTGCATATCTCTATTCTCTGCAAATACAAAACTTGCCTTTGTTAGTAATATTCCGAGTTATGATAGTTTGCAAACGTCTGAGACTAATAAATTATTCTGTTTTGAGTTTTTTGCTCAGATTATGCTTTCAAATGTGCTGTTTTTTTATAACGAGATTCACGTCATTACCACTATTCCCCTCCAAAGAATAGTAAATTAAGTGATTGAATTATAGTAGACACCTTAGGTCATTTGTCAATATGTTCACATAACTTTCTTTTTCATATTCAAGATCAACACTACTGTGAGTATTGTGTCAGCTGTTTTTAGATGACCTTACTTGTCTTATTGTTTTTCCCTAAGAAAGGATTCGTTTCTTCCAAACATTAGATTCTGTGAGAAACTTCAGTTTATGGAAGTCCAAAGCACATATTATTACAGTATTGTCATCTGTGTCTTCTATCTCTTGCGGTGGATTAAATCGAAGTGATCACACAAGTTTTCTGTTCACATTAACAGAGTATGAAAGAGGAAAGTTGTAAACCAACCGCCCTTTCAATCCATTGACATTAGGAGAAACATTATCTAGTTTTAAGTTTTCTGTTTTGTGCTCAGTAATTATGCATACTTTGATGTTTGCAGAGACAGACACAGGGCTACCCAATCAGAAAAACTGCCAGAAGCTGAGCGTGATTATGAAGTGGTTAGTTTGATGTTGGCATCCTATAGATGTATTATTAGCTCAGGTAATCTTATTTGTTTTGCTGATATTGGTTTTGTAAATGCAGCTGAAGGCAGATAGTGAGGAAGCAACTAGAAGATTTGAGACAATTGTGAAGCTAATGAATGAGGAAATTGTGCGGTTCCAAGAACAGAAAACAATAGATATCGGAATCGCTTTTCATGAATTCGCAAAAGGACAGGCACGTTTGGCAAATGGTATAGCTGAGGCCTGGAGAAGTCTCCTTCCCAAACTCGACGCTTGCTCTTCTTCGTGAAAACATAAAACCCCGCTACCAGACTGAAACAACATTATGAAGTTACTTCTGTTTTCTCAGTGTTGTATGAAACTCTGGTACTTTTCTTTTTCCGTCACTTGCAGAAATTCACAGCAAAGTAAAAAACTGAGTTCTGAATCCTTGGGACACTGTTAACGTAACAAAATTCGTGTATCTTAGACTTGAAAATCCATTTTGCATAGATGGTTTTTGCCTTTTGGTTTTTGTTTTGTTTTTATTTTAGCCACACTGAGCATAGAAGTAGTGCTGAATGTAGACGTTGGCATTGCCAACTAAAATTGAAACACTGCTACGGTTTCTAACTGGTCCTTATTTTCTGCTTGGTGTATCTGATATCTGATAATAGGAACTGGTATTATTAGCTATGAGGACCAGGGCTAAGTTAATATATTTAAGTTCTTCGAGCATAGTACTAATTTAAGGTCATTTTCCGAAAAGTCTACACCCACCCTTATCTTTTACCGCTCCCCTTCCTGTACTCAATCTCATCGTCTAAAAATGTTTTGGACAGTTTGGATTTTAAACAAACTCTTCCAGGGTTTTTCCCCGGAAGAGTTTGTTTAAAATTCGGATCATTGATTGTCGAGGCGGACAGTGAGATTGAAAAAACGGTGAAACCGTGTAGTGGGCGTAGCTAGGGCTAATCTTGGCCATGCACTTTTTTTCCTGAAATATCTGGAGGTCAAATGAATAGACTATTTCTTTACTCATACTTTTTAGTAAAAACTTTATTTGAAATAAGATACGCAAATGGACCAACAAAAGTTTAAGCAAGTAAACACTATAATAATGGTATGCCCATCTGTCCCAATTTGTTTGTTCAATTTCGACATACGTGTCTTTCAAAAAATTAAAAAAAGGACAAATAAATCGGGATGAAGGGAGTAGCTATATAAATTTTAAAGAAGGAATATTATTGTCATGCAAAATACTCCTATAAATTGGGTAATTGTTGAAATTTGGTGTAAGTTAAGCTAAAGAGAGTTTCGAGGATTATTTTTTTCAAATTTTAAGTTTGGAGTGAAAAAAGGGCAGCCCTCTTCTCCGAGAGCTGCTACTTCCCCCCCCCCCCCCCCCCTCCTGACACACCCCCCTCGCCGGTCCCACCTCCCTTTCCCGAAATTACACCCCCCCCCCCCCCCCCCCCCCCGCTCTCTCTCTCTCTCTCTCTCTCTCTCTTCCTTTTCTTTCTTTCTTTCTTTCCTTCCTTCCTTCTTTCCAGTTTCTTCTTTTTTTCTTTTTTTTTTTCCTTTTCTTTTCAGTTTTTTTTTTCATTTTATTTCATTTTCTTTCTTTCTAGTTTTGAATTTTTTTTCTCTTTTATAATAGATTGAGTCTAATTCTAGGCTTTGTAAAGTAATTGAGAAAAAAAAGTGTTTCAATTGATCATGTTTATACGACTGTTTTATTTTTATTTTTTTGTCCTTTATAGATTAAAAAATATAGTTACGAAAATAAGTGTTTCAATTTTCAATCCATTTGAACCAGTGCAAAGATGTTATTTTTCTGATCATTTCATCCTAAATGGTCGTAATAAATTTTTGGCTCCAAGGCCTTTCAATGAACACCCTAACCCTAAGAGAGTCCTAAAATTAAATAATGAGTCTTAAGGTGCTCGTTGAAAAGCCGTAAAGCAAAAAATTCATTAAGATTACAATTAGTGTTCGGGAACAATTACGAAATGTATTTTGCAAACGACATACTAATCTAAAATACAAATGTTATATTTAGGATTACTTTTTTTTAACTATAGTGTACAATTTAATAAATTGGTTAACCATTATTTAGCACAAATCCTCTTAACTGATTCAGTAGTATGTTGCTTCAAATTACGTCTCTACTCCATAGGATTGCAAATGGCTGGTTTCTATTTTTTTTTATAACTAAAATGGAAACGTTTTAGGGGCTTCATAAGGGCTACTGTGCCAATGAGGGCAGCAGAGCCCCCAAGTCCCCCTACTTTTTAATTTAATTTTTTATTTACTTATACCTCATTTATTTAATTTTTATAAATACACCCTTTGTATATTTAAAAATATAATTGAAGAATTAATTAAGTGCTTTAATTTTCAATTCAGTTAAATCAGAGCAAGGATCGTTTTTTTTATTATTTTATTTTAAATGGTCATAATGGACAACCAAGTGATCTGTTTAATTCCCTCTGGAGTAAAAAATTTATTAGGACCATTTAGGATGAAATGATCAGAAAAATAACAATTTTGCACCGGTTCAAACGGATTGAAAATTGAAACACTTATTTTAGTAACTATATTTTTTAATCTATAAAGGACAAAAAAATAAAAATAAAACAATCGGATAAACATGATCAATTGAAACACTTTTTTTTCTCTCAATTACTTTACAAGGCCTAGAATTAGACTTGAACCTATTATTAAAGAGAAAAAAAATTCAAACTGAAAAGAAAGAAAAGGAAATAAAATGAAAAAAAAAACGAAATTGAAAAAAAAACGAAAAAAAAAAAAACCGAAACTGAAAAGAAAAGAAAAAAAAAGAAGAAGAAACAAACTGTAAAAAAAGAAAGAAAGAAAAGAGAGAGAGAGAGAGGGAGAGAGAGAGAGGCGTGGGTATAATGGAAAAAGGAGGTGGGGCCGGGGGTGTGTGTCGTGGGGGGGGGGGGGGGGGGGGATTAGCAATTTACCTCTTCTCCACCTCAAGTGCCACTACTAGCCTATCCTATCCTCAATTCCATGTTCACTCACATACATGGCATAGTTTTTGTTCTCTCTCTGACTCTCTCTCTCTCTCTGTGGATACTTGGAAGCCATGGCTTGTGCAACAGTTAGGCAACTCCTCCACCCAACCTCTGCCAATCCCAACTTGCAATTCTGGGCGTCTCCGTTTACTCCTTACTCACGTCTATGTACTACCAATTATACCAGTCGATTCTCTAGACTAGCAGAATATTCGTGCGGCCACCGGAATTTGACACCTGCCCCCAGGGCATTGCCTGGAAACAAAGGCGGCGGTTCGGCGGCCGATGAGGATGACAACGACGACGACGGAGTGTCTTTGGGGACCATGAAACTGCCGTTGGACACCGACCTTCCCAGATTCGAAACCCTGCTCTTTCAGGTAATTCATCTCCTCATTCATGTATCTATTATGAAAGTGTGGTGGAAATTGTACACTTGTGTCTCCTAGCTTTAGTTGGCCGTAGACCGGGTAATGAGCACTTCATTTCGGGAGTCCCTTTCCCCTAAGATAGCGAAGAATACGATTTTCTTGAATCAAGAGATATGATACAATTCGATTCCCAACATTTTTCACAAAGCCAGGTCAAAACTTTTCCTATCTATTTTTATGGAAGCAATTAAGAGAGTGAAGCTTTGTTTGGCTCGACAAAATAATGAAGATAGTGATGAACGCCGTAAAGATTGGATGGATGTCAAAAAAGGGATTTTTTTTTCCTTAATCTGAAAAGTAACCATATGAAGCTAAGCAATGCCACTTTTGGTTTGGGTAATTTGGTGAAAAATTAATGAAGTGTTCATTACCTTCCTCACTCACGGCTTATGTATAAGAGCGAATCCATTCCATTTCTTAGAAGGATTTGTAATCCTTAACCTTTCGAGTTGCCAGAATCCATCTTTGAAAGAGGTTGATCCCCTTGCAGCATACAAGAGATTCTATTAATAATTACGTACAAAAACCTTCTTTTTTAGCATTGTTTCGTTTATTAGGGGCGGGGAAAATTGAGAGAGAGAGAGAGAGAGAGAGAGAGAGAGAGAGAGAGAGAGAGATTGGGTGAAGAACAAGGATAACTGTTTGTTTATTGTTGACCATAACAAATTTAGACAAGTTTGTGTGTTCTATCTTAAGATGTCTCATGGAAGCAGAAGTTCTTGTAACCTTCAGAATGTGATCGATTGGAGTTGAGATTTGAGTTGTGATCAGGGTTGTGGCCTTTTATAGCCTTCTGCCCTTTCTGCCTCTCCATTCACATTAAATAGACCAAAAGCAAAAGCAAAATTATCCTGATCAGAGTACCAAAAAACTTCACAGGGTTTCTGCTTTGTTTGCTTTCCCCATTTTCAGTGGAAGATTACTGGAAAAATTGGTACTTCTAGTTTGATGTCGTTACTCGTCTTCACCAAGTGATTTTTCCTCTTTCTGGTTTGTTGCAGTGGGCAAACAGTCTCTTCCAAGGAGCCAATTTGCCACTTCCTGTTCCTCTCAAGGTAGGCATATTTCGTACGATTTTCTTTTTTCATGACATCTAAGCCACTAGGAATATTCATATGTTAAAAAGCATTTTAGGTAGACATATATTCACAACCTTCAGTGCATCAGTTCACTGTATCCTCAATTTGTTTGGACTTGCTGCTATTTTCATGTTCTCTGGGAAACTGATCAACTATATATATGGTCTCGAATAGATGAAAGCCACTGAACTTAAGACTCGAGTTGAGAAAGAAGGCTAGGCCCCCTGTAAGGGCTTTGTTGGGCAAACGGGTGGATTATAGAGCTAGGGAAGAATAGAATGTTTGTCCATTGGGATTGGGCATGGATGACCCTAGAAGATAGCTATAGCTCAAGCTAACCGTATAGGATTCATCAACCTTGACTTCTGCTGCATAGACTCTGCGATGCGGTACTTACATTCTCGTGCCTTTATAACTTTTAAGCACGAGAACGCGTATGCACCGCTTTGGAGTGCTTTATACGAAGAGATGCGTTTACTCCACTTTCGATTTAAGTTCGAGTACAATTCGGAGTCTTCGCCTAAAGTCATTTGGCGTAGTTACTATAGCTTACATTAATATACTTCTCCTACTAACTTCATTTGATGATCAGTAAGAAGTCATGCAAATAAACCACACCAAAATAAGGTGATGTCCAGAGTCAACTTCTTGTATCGTTGGGCCTACGTATACGACGCGTATCAGATTCTATCTATCCATCCACAGGATTGATGTTGTTTCATTGAGAGTAGCAACACATAATCAGATTCGCAAAAATATTGAACAGGTTGACAAAATTCCAGGTGGAGCCAGACTGGGTTTCATCACCATTGGTGATGGATCAGTGACCGAAGTCCTCGTCTACATAGACTGCCTGGTTTTTCCGGCAACAAGTAGCTCTGGTCCGATATTCCGAGCTATAAGAAACGGGCCCTCGAAAGGTCAGCCGGCTCCCGGGGAGCCCCGGATTATGAGAAGCCTCTTACAGGCCATCAAAAAGTCAGCTGAAATAGCTAGAGTTTAAATGACAATTCCTTATTCGAGTTGTAATATAATTCTTTAATTATTACTCTTGTGATCTTCAATGTTCATTGTAAATGAGCTCCAATATGTATTACCTTACTCTTATAACATGGAGATACCGCAAGAATGGATGATGCGCAGGAATTTTGAGGTGCTCAAATCTGATTTTCTTTCTTTCTTTCTTTCTTTTTTTTTGACGGTCAGGGGCGTCCGGGTCAATTTACGCGCGTCTCGACTATTTTCTTCCCAGTCCTGCCAAAGATCGGCCATTTACGCTTGGATTAGGAGATTCACTAGAGATTTTTCTGTTGTAAACTTGTAGCCTAGCTAGCCCCAAGGGATTGTCAAGTTTCGAACTCAAGATGTCTGGATTTACAGCTCATCTTTGTTGACACAGCTCATCTTTGTTGACACCTGAACTTGCATCCTTGAGGCAAAACATCGACCATAGTGGACACATTGTGGTCTAGGAGCTTCTATTACATTAAATTTTAAATTTTTTAAATTTTTTTTTATTGCATAATATCGTAAGGGAACAAGATCCATCCAGTATCTGAAGGGGCTTGAGGTTCCTGTTCAAGGCATTTCTAGTTCATTTCTTGACCCATTTTGGTGATCGAAATTGTTCAAAACTCCTTGAGAACAAGACAATCAATTGCCTTAATTTGAGTGGATATGATTTCGAGTGGTTATGTTATGCCATTTTTGTAATAATGACATAACACTTTTTTATGCCATTTTTAAAAAGTGTTATGCGTTTGAGTGGTTATATTATGTCATTTTTGAAAAAGTATCATTACCTAATATAAAAATAATAAAAAATGTCATGCCATTTTTAAAAATGATATACACAATGGCGTAACATGTTACGCGGGATTTCCTTTTTCCAGGGGTCTCACATCTTTTTTCTTTTAATGCATTCACGCATGGGCAAAAAAAACTCAACAAGATTGTCATCCGTAGTTTAGGCGATTGGCAATTTCGGCAGATTTCTTTCGCAATCCACTGCCGATTCATTTCGCGGCGCCGCGTACCCTGGAGGCGATCGAGGCATCGATCATTGGGATATATGGGATCGTTGCATACGGGAATATACTCCATCTCCATCCTTGTTGCGTGTGGGAATATACTGCGCGCGGCATGTAACTCCGGGAGTGGGATGTTGAAGTGCCAAACCTGATCGAGTCCCGCTTTGAAGGAGAATTACAAGCCACGGATCATGGGATGTTTTCAAAAACTTTGAAACTAAATCAGATTGAAGATTTCGCTACTCTCCGGGGAGGGAAATACTACGGTGTCCACCCGCCGTTTGGGGACACCGTAACTTTTGGCATAACTGACTATTAAACGCATAACAAAAACCAGTAATGTGTATAACCAAAACCTTACAAAGGCATAACTCCCAAAATTTCTGGGAGATTTTGAGGGTTATGCCTCTGTAAGGTATTGGTTATGCACATCACTGATTTTTGTTATGCTTTTAATGGCCAGTTATGCCAAAAGTTATGGTGTTCTCAAAATGACCGGAGACACCGTATCCGGGGAAGATAAATATATAAGATGATGCTATAGTGTCCCCGATCATTTTGAGGACATCGTAATTTTTGGCATAACTGACCATTACAAGCATAACAAAAACCAGTGATATGTATAACCACCGTCATCGAAACTAACTCGAAACGGCATGCATCTCTATGACGAAGGAGAAGCCAAGAGAAGAAAAAAGGATAAAAAGAAAAAAGAAACTCTCAAATCTGAAATCAAGAGAGAAAAGACCCTCACTGAACAGAAGCTAGAGGTTATTGAAATCAAAAAACTTGGGAGGAAAGAAAATACCCTGTCACAGATAATTAAAGCTCTCCCCTCCCGTTCCCCGCCGCATTATAGGGTGGTGAAAACCACAAGGGGAGGGAAGGAAAGGAAGAGATGAGGTGGCTAGAGTTTTTTTTTAACAGAAATCTCAACCTTTAAAGGAGAATTATATGCCGCAGATCATGATTGTTTTCAAACTTCTGGAACTAAATCAGATTGAGGATTTCATTACGCTCTAAGGAAGATATTTAAAAATATTATGGGAGAGATTGTGTCAAACAGATCATGAATGTTTTTTTTTTATTGTTTAAGACCAATTGATCAATTTTAGAATAGTTAACACATCAATATGTTTAAAAATATTAGATATGCCACTTTCGCATTCGGAAGGCTTCTCACTAAAACACCCCATGCGATATTAAGCTGTTAGAGAGAGGGACAATTTTATTATTTATATTCTCAACACGTCCCCTCACGTATAGCCAGACTCTCCTCCATAAGGAAGCTAAACACGTGCAAATTTTTTTAGTCATTAGGTAGGCGATGAGATTTGAACCCATGCCAAGATCTATTGCATGTTCTGATACCATATTATATTATTAATTAATCACCAACTCATCTAAAAGCTTAAGTTGTTAGAGAGAGAAAGACAACTTTATTAATTATATTCTCGACAGGTTGTATGAATTCTATCTTAATTAAATGGATTTTCAATGTAGATTGACATCGTTACAGATTTTCATTCGTAATTAGACAATTGTTATATTACTATATAGTATTTCATTATTGTTATGGATAAGGCCTTATTCTTCTAATTTTTTTGGGCTTTTTCTTGTTTGTTCTTATTCGAATTTTTTCGCATTTGTTAATTTCGCGCCAAAGTTTGTGAAATATTGATTCGTCTCGACGAGAAGAATTGAAAAACCCAAAATTTTACACTTTTACCCAAATATTTTTGAAAATATCCAAGATTAAACCTCAAAAGCATATTTTCTGGGCTTTATCTTGGATATTTCAAAAAATATTAAGTTCGATTTCTCTCATCGAGATAAATTAATAATTCAGAAAAATTTGAAGTAAAACTAACAAACACACAAAAATAAATTGAATAAGAAAAAAATAAAAAGAAAGGCTCAAAAAGCTAAGAAGAACACTGCCTAAGTCTAACAGATTTAGGAAGACATATTTTATTGCTAATTGAATGGTAATATGTTAAATGGATTTTTCGACGCGTAGAATGACATGTCGTTAGATTTTCATTCGTAAGTAGTAAATAATCTATACTATACTGTCGTATTAGGCCTACTACTCCTTGATTGACAATTTCGGTTCCCCGCCAATTCTGGGGGCAACCCTTCTGAGAAATTTTTGGGTACCGGATGGGTAACACGTGATGACTGAGCAGTACATTCGGATCATCCAAAAGTGTGTTAGAGGGCTCAGATTGAAATTTCCTCTTTCCTCTCACCCCACCACTCTCTCTCCTCTTTCTCTCTTCTTTTTTTTCTCTCCAAATCTGCATCGTCCAAAACTGAAATGGACGGCCCAAATGTGCCGAGCGAGCAGCACCCGGCACCCACAAATTTCCTCTTCTAAAGACTATGAACTCGGAGGAAAAGACATGTGACATTAGCCTTCTTCTTTTCTGTTTTTTTCAAAAAATGGTACATAAATATTACCTTGCTGACTCCGATTATGCCATTAGAAGTGGATTCATCCCTCCATATCGTGGCGTTTGATGTCACCTAAAAGAGCAGTACTATAGTAACCATGAGCCTGAAAATAAAAGAGAGCTTTTCGATCATTGCCACTCATCATTGCGAACCACTGTTGAATGGGGTTTTGGAGTGTAGAAGAAAAGATTTACTTGATGCAGAACCTTGTTTCGAAGTATGGACTTACCCAGTTCAGAAAAAGTACGAACTAGAACAATGTCGAAATTTCTAGCTATCAAAACTGTAATAGAAAAAATTGTTTAAAGTTTAGTGAATGAATTAGGGATATTCGGAGAGTCTCTCGAGGCAACCGAGAAATCCCTTGTCGGTACATTGTACCTGGACCATGCAACCCAAAGGCCAACGGTTTTGGCTGGTTTTTTACCCCATGATGGCTAGCTGAATTCGTTCTTGAAATCCATTACATCAGTTTTTGTCTTTTTGATATTTGAATTCTCGAAGCAACTCAGAACTCTTTGGTTAATTATATATTGGACACTCCCAATTTCTGTGCTACACATACGATGAGTCTCATTCTTTGTGAGAGAAAGAGGTAGAATTACGGTGGTGCTTTATGGGTTTTAGCTGAATTATTTTGAAAGACAGACGTCGATACAATCTCAACACTCTTGATAGTCAGCAAATGTGTTTTAAGGTGACTATCTGAAACACAGAATTCGGTTCGCTGGTTATTTCGTTCCATATATTTGTAATATGTAATTCACAGTTTATTGTCCAATGAAAGTGCATGTGTTCTGGATTTCGCCACAAGTATTGTATTTTTTCCTAACAAAAATTTGATTATAGAAAATACTAAACACCCAAGGCCAAGAATATAAAATCTTCTCAAATCTTGTCCTACGTCAGAACCATTCGTGAGAATAAGCCATGCAATAACGTTCACGTAATATGATAGCGTTTGCTTTGCTTTATATATAACTAGAGTAGGTGAGTGGCTCGGAAACTCAAATTCCAAAAACCCCTTCTTCACTTTGGCCACTCGTCCATCGGCCTAACGATGGAGAACATGGATCAAAGCGAAGAAGGGTATGATGCTATAGTGGTGGGGTCTGGATATGGAGGATCGGTTGCTGCTTGTCGGTTGTCAATGGCGGTATAAAGGTGTGTTTGGTTGAGAAAGGGCGGAGATGGGAATCCAAGGATTTTCCCACTGACAGTTTAAAAATTCTGTCAGCTGTTAGAATTGAGAACCAGAATCTGGGGGTTAGCTTTGGTCCTAAAGATGCTCTGTTCCAGGTCTCTCTCTCCCTCTCAAATCCTCTGTACCGATTTTTTGGTGTACCCTTAATACCAATTGATATTCACTCCGCGGATCATGTTTAAAGATTCTCACATAATTTTGCGGCAGAAAATCACTTGGTACACTGCTACCCAAAAAGTAGGTATATATCTCTATTACCAAAAAGTTACTCTCTCGAAATTAAGAAATGTTTTGGCTAATTGAACACATGAAATTGCTTAACTTATTCAAAATTGCCAAGGATGAATATTTTTGGGGAGCAGCCGTGAATCGCAACCGTCCGTTTCGGTTTTGGACGGTCCAGATTTAAATGAAACTTTTTCGAGAAAGAGTTCTAAATCGAGACAATCTTGATAAGTCTGTTCGTCTTTTTTTGAATCGAGAAGATCTTGATCAGTCTTCTCTTTTTCTTTTGAAGAGATCTTCTCTTCTTCTTCTAAATCGAGACGATCTAGATAAGTCTGGTCGTCTTTTTCTGAATAGAGACTCTTCTCCGGAAAAATTTTATTTAAATCTGGACTGTCCAAAACTGAAACAGACAGCCGAGATTGCGCGGAACCATGACTAAATTTATCTCTTTAAATTATGTCCTTTTTCGGAATCTTATCTTGAACTCCGGTATAACAACATAACGTAGTTGTTATAACATGAATCAAAATGGTTCTTTTTAATAGTGAATAATTCTGATTTGGTCAGGTTTTTACAACATTTGGCATCTTTTTATGCATTTGAATAAAAGTAGATTCTCATCTAACTGTGGCACTCCCACGTCCAAATTCTAGCTTCGTCACTAATTGGTATCATGAATTATAATATTTTAAGTCTTTCGCCAATTCAGCATAATTAAGGATCGATAGCTTATTATTGTAGCGTCGAATGGTATTGTTTTTGATAACAAGACCCAAAATTAGATAAACTTATTCACGGCGGAGCGCGATCTCGACCGTCTGTTTCGGCTTTGGACAGTCCGGATTTAAATGAAACTTTTCCGAGAATGAGTTTCATTTATTTGGACAGTCCAAAGCCGAAACAGATAGTTGCAATTCACGGCGTAAACAACTTTTCACAGGGTACCCGTTAAAAAGTTTTTCTCAATTTAAAAAGATCTGATGAAACAAGAAAAGCTATAACTTTTCACAAAAGAGGTTATTCGTCTCACTTGGTCCTGTTCATTTTGGAACTTTAGATCCAAACTTTTTTTTCCTTTCTGCACAGTCCTTAATAAATATTAACTCTCATTTCTCTATTTCTCTCTTCACTCATTATCCTAAAAAAATTATCACAAAACCCAAAACGAATATGGTCACTCTCATTTCTCTATTTCTCTCTTCACTCATTACCCTAAAAAAATTATCACAAAACCCAAAACGAATATGGTCACTTTCACTGTTTACATATGAAATGTTATGGCCTCTAGTAGACTTTTTATAGAACAAGAACAAAACAAAAAACAAAGAGTAGACTTTATAGAAAACTTAGGCCCTTTTCATTTTGATACTTTACTTTGTTTTAATTTTGTTTTTCAATTATTACCCTGTATCTTTTTCCAATCATTACCCTATTTCTTCAATTATTAATTTCATTTCTCTCTCTACTTATTACCCCATCTCCAATCATTACCATATTTCTCTCTTCACCCACTACAAAAACTAAAATACCCAAAGTTACCATACGAATAAGGCCTTTAACTTTTTAACTAGCGGGGATTTCTCTCCCTCACGGGCGATCTCCTTCTCCTGATTCTAATTTTGGTAGTTTTCTCTCTTTTCCTTCATCACCCCCATCCTCCTGCTCCTCCCCATAACATGGCCAGCACAAGCCGTCTCTCTCTGCCGCTCCATCTCCAACGATTTCATCGATTTGTTCGAAGGTTTGAGCCTTGGCCTCAAGATGGTCTGTGATGGTGCTACTCGGCGAGACTCAGTGGGCTACTCGGGTGACTTATTATCAGTTATTGACTGGTTGTTTCTTTTTTCATTTTTAGATCGTAGCTTTTTGCCTCCATTTGAAAGATTTTGTTCGGCCTCCGTTAGGAGGTCGTTGTTCTTGTTTTGTTGGGCCTCTGTTAAGAGGTAGTTGTTCTTTAGTTTGTCCTACCCTTGTGCATGCATTTTTTTTCCTTCGTGGAACTTTCTCACTCCTTTGGCGGTTGTGTAGAGTGTTTTGATGTAATGGCAGTGAGTTTGTGGGGTGGTGACAATTCTGTGGCGCATGGTGTAGCCTAGAATGGTGGTTGTGTGGAGTGTTTTGATGTAATGGCAGTGAGTTTGCGGGGTGGTGGCAATTTTGTGGCGTATGGCATAGCCCAGAATGCAGTGGGGTGCATATTTAGCTTGTATCCCCGTCTTGATTTACTGTTTTCTTTTTTCAATCAATGGAACTATCCTAAACTTTGTCCAAAAAACAAAAACTAGCGGGTGTGTAATCAAAGAGAAAAAGAAAAACTAGCTGGAGCAGGTGTGGAGAGTGGATAAATACCGATAATACTTTATGAGTTCGAACAAAAGACTCACCTTAGACCATCTCCAATCCACTCGTCTAATTTTTTTCACCATGTAATCATGTATACCTTTTACTGAACTACGTGGCATTTTGATAACTCATTCTTGTAATTTTGAAAATTGTGACTACAACCCACTCCTCAAACTTTATTAATTCATTTCCTTTTTAAAATCTTTTTGCTATTTTACTCTTGAATTGATTATTTGATCGAGGAGTTACTATATTTGAAGAGAGACACAGTGTATCACCAATTTTGATGCTCTCTTTTGATGTGTGGGTTGGAGAAGGGTTTTTTTTTTTTTTTTTTCAACATTGGATGTTCCTAAAAAAACGTAAAATATAGCGTTTCATGAGTAGGTTGGAGATGCTCTTAGAACATCAATCTGGACTAAATTAATTGTTGTTAAAAACAATTGGTGTTATTTAATTTCTAGTTACCTTTGTCTAGCTTTTCGAAACACATTTTTACATTGCACCATTTGTCTCGACGGGAGAATCGTAAGTATAAAAATATATTTGAAATTTCTTTTAAAAATCCTACTGTTAAACTTTCTGGTTGATCATCAAATTGCACAGGTATATGAACAAGATGACTCTCTAGCGGCAGTGGCCTGCGGGCTAGGTGGAGGCTCTCTGATAAATGCAGGAGTTATGCTACCGACTCCCCTCCGAGCGCGGCGGAACCCTAAATGGCCAAAAGAATGGGAGAGAGACTGGGAGAGTTGTGAGGCTTCTGCTTCAGCCATGCTGAGAGTTCAAAGTGTTCCCACCAAATTTCCCAATGCCAAAGTGATGGAACAAATAGTAGGAGAAGAGTTTGAGGAAACTAGTAATGGGTCAGTGAAGCTTAGTGTCACTTTTGATATAGAAGACAAGCCAAACAGGTCACTAGAAAATCAAGGAATGGGCAGTTGCTTGGCCTGTGGAAATTGTCTTGCTGGTTGTCCTTATAATGCCAAAAACTCCACTGACAAAACCTATTTGGCATCTGCAGTCCAGGTGATGGATCTCCTTATGTTACGCACATTTATATGAGACTGTGTACAAAAAATCCGATAAACTGTGAAACCGGAAGGAATCGAATGGAATCAACCGTACATTTTGTTATGTCCTCGTGCATCGAACGACATAGTAAATGCTAAAAAAAAAAAGCCTTCTGTTGTCTTTTAGCAGGCAGGATGCACTATCAAAACAGGATGTCAAGTACAATTTGTGGCAGAAAATCCAGATTACATTTCAAAACAAAAAGGGAAAAATGAAAGGAAAAGGCGGTGGCGTGTCTTTCTCAATGAGATTGACTATTTAACATCTGATTTCGTTATCCTCTCTGGTAACAAGAATTTCAAGATTTTACTGCAATTCAATTGAAAATATATATATTTACTCCGTCCCAAATTGCTCAATCTTTTTGGTATTCCGTCCCAAGTTGCTTGACCATTTTGATAATTGTACATTTTGCAACCCAGTCAAGCAATTTGGGACAGACGGAGTATTACCCAAGTTCTTAACTAATCTCTTAATCTAACCCCCTTTCGTTTTGGCAGCTGGAGTGTTTGGGACTGCTCATTTACTGTTCCAGTCCCAACTGAGAGGACTGAAACTCTCAGAGAGACTTGGATCAGGGTTTAGTTGTAATGGAAATGCAGTTGCTTATGTTGCTGGGAGTCCTGCACCTTTGAATGCTTATGGATTAGCCAAAAGTAATTTCTCAAAAATACCTTTCCAAGAAAGGCCTGGACCCTCCATTTCTTCATCATACACCTCTTCATCGGGATTTACAATTCAGGTTATTTTCATATTTATTCATCAAACAATCCGGGGCTTGTTCGTTTTGGTATTTGGATTTTTTGCAATGATAGGAGAGAGATAGAGAGAGAAATGAGATTAATAATTGAGAGAATTTATTGGGAACTGTGCGCAGAGAGAGAATCCAAAATCTCAAATACCAAAACGAACAAGCTTGTGTCTCTAGTCTTACGTGAATTTTTTTTTCTTTTATTTTTCATTTTTCATAATGATAATAGTTTCGTAGAAAATAGAAATACACAAGATAATTACCTAGGAATAGTATGCGTGGACTAGAAAGCAACAAAACCACATCCTTTGTCATATCAGGGGGAGGGGGTTGTGGGTTTTGGTGAGAGAAACTTATTCATGGCTCTTCCGTGAACAAGTTTTTCATGGCAGCAATCAATTGCGACCGTCCAAAAGTATTCCGGACGGTCCGAATTTTAATGAAACTTTAACTTTTTCCCGAAAAAGTTTCATTAACATTCGGACTAAAACACTTTTAGACAACCAAGATTAGCGCCATAAACAACTATTTATGGCGGGGCCGTAAAAAAGATTTTCTCTTTTGGGTGTTGGTGGGTGTTTTTGTGGTCGGGAGAGAGTTAGTTTTGTGGAAAGTGGGAGTTTCTTTTTATGTCTTGGTTAGCATCTTGCTAATCTCGAGTTGTTACTTTCTCTTTAGGTCCTAGCAGGATAGGGTCATCAGTGTGTGGGGTTCTCTTTGCCCATGGTGACACCTCATGCTTAAAATCCTTTTAATCTTTGTAAATTGTTTCCATATAAAAAAAAATTACCATAGGAATTGATAGCATGCTAGTGACCCAAATCCCACACTAAAGGATTTGAGGCACCGTTTGTCGGGTGACTATCACTGCACCGACATTTTATGTGGTAGTAAAATGGGGCAGCTGAGAGTAAACAATGATATATGTGTGAAAAGAAGATAGCACACTATATGCAACGCTTATTTCTAAAGTCTGAAAGGAGGAGAATGTGTCATCATTCAATTCCAGTTAACGTCTACAGTGTTTCACGTGTCTAAGCGACCGAAAAGTGTTCTCCAAACTATCGAAAACATATAAGAGTGTTAACGTTGTATGAAAAATTTAGACGCGTGTCTAAATTTTAGGACATAAAGCATGTAATGCAATGATCCTCAATGCAATGGGGTATGATCAGAGTGATGGAAAAATTACATTTGACAAGAACACGAATAAGATCTGTTTTAGCCCTCCTCACGATCTTCTACTGTCAAGAAAGATCGAAGCCTTTCAAAAGTTGACCAAAAAAGTAGGAGGGATTCTGTTCGTGTCAAGGCGTAGGAGCACATCGGTTCACCATTTAGGTGGCTGCAACGCTTCTTCTGATCCTTCATCTGGGGTTTGCAACCCCAACGGTCAAGTATTCGACAGAAGGTCTCACACTTCCTCGGTTCTTCCGGGGCTTTATGTTTGTGATGCCTCATTGTTACCCTGTTCTGTCGGCGTAAATCCTTCTTTGACAATCGCAACCCTTTCTGAGCACGTTAGTAGGCACCTTGTGCAGGATGTTCTGAAGTACAAGAGCAAAGATGGTACTACTTTTGGTGAGAACTTCGGCGATCAAAAGCCTGGTTCCATGACTAGTGTGGATTTTGGAAGGAGCTTGAATCCAACGGTTGTGTTTAAAGAAACCATGACAGGTTACGTGGGGGGTATGCCTTGTTCAGCTTATCTTACATTGCAGATGAATTCAAATTCTAGGACTCAGACGGAAGTTGATCAAAAGAGTTCAAGTTTGGGAGTGTCTTACCCTCTACTTAGGGGCAAGGTTGGCGGGTATGTCACATTCAGGGCTGTGGAAGTCGATGAGTTACATGTCATCGATGGTGAAGTCGATTTGTGTGAAGTGGATGAAAGAACTCCATACGCTCAATATATGCGCTATTGCCTCCTCCTCGCTGCTTCTTCTGGTTCAAGGTCTTACGCGGTTCAAATTTTAGTTTCTTTTATGTATATGTATATATATTTCTTCTTATAGAAAATGATAATAGGAATTTAGTTTGATGCAGATATATTCTTGAAGGGAAGAAGGTGATGAATCCTTATCTCTTTGTATCATACGCGTGGAGAGAGACAACAACGATGCATGTGACATTCAATAAGGTGGACGTGAACGATTCAAAGGAAGAAGAGGTAAAGTTAAAAGGGAAGCTTAGTATTTCGATGATAGAGCTCCTCAAGTGCTTAACAAGCATAAAAGGGAACGCAAGGGGAAGCTTCCTGTCTCTCTTATTACGGACTTTCTTCAGAACCTACATCTCACAAGTTCCGCGAGGAAGCCACAAGGAATTCCATCCTTTGAAATTCCATCGGAGACCTTATCCAAACAGCACTCTCCATGAGATACAAACAGGTATCCCAAGCATTTTAAAAAAATCGAAATTTTTTAGCTCATTTCACATGACTTCTTAAGGTACTTTTGGCTTTTGACATTATGCAGAGGATGGGTTTACCATCAGTTGCCAACAGTGGAAATGCAATCAGAAAATGTTGAGGGTTGAAGAAGGAGAGAAGAAAAAAAATCCAGTTCTTCTTATTAATGGGTATGCAACTGAGAGTTATTGGCTACCAACAGAATCAAATGACTTGGTTAGAACTCTACTAGAGGAAGGGCATGAAACATGGCTACTCCAACCAAGAATACACCCTTCGAATCCTTCAAACAACTTCACCATTGAGGATATTGCAAGATTTGACATACCGGCCGGTAAATCATCAACATTAATTGTAGGCTCCATTCGGATATACATGTTCCAAATGAAGGAATTCGAGATTAGTCTTTGTAACATAGTTTGGTTATTATAACTAGATTGAACATATAAAGGGGATGATAAAGTAGAGTTAGTAACTTACTAGTATCTTTGTGTTATATGGAGGATGTCAAATAACTTCTTTTTGCATTCTGATTCCGAATCCAATGATGCATCATAGCAAAGCTCTCAAATTCTATTTTTCAATCGATGTATGAATTATGAAATCTGAGTTTTGTGCAATTTTCATTCACTAACTGGTCTCAAATCCTTCCGTTTCTAATCCATGTCTCCACACGCAACCTAGAATTTATATTTCAGCCAAAGTAAGAAAAACTCATACAGTCGCCATACTTTTGACTCAAAATTCTTTTTTTGGCAGCGATCAGTGCAATCTGGTATTTGCACGGGCCAATGGTAAAGATACATGTGGTTGCACATTGTGTTGGGGGCTTAGCCATTCATATGGCTCTTATGGGAGGCCATGTCTCCCCAGCCCGTATAGCCTCATTGTGTTGCACAAACTCTTCAATGTTCTTCAAGCTCAATGCTTCATCCAGATTCAAAATGTGGCTTCCCCTCATCCCAGTAAGCTTTTTATCTCTGCCTTGTTTTTGCAAAATATGTCCAATTTGGAAAACTTGGATTAAATAATCATGTTCCATAGGAGTAATTGGAGAATGTTGGCATAGCAACAACAACAACAAAACTCAAAGGCTGTTTTCTTTTTAATCATTTTGCATTTTAAATTGTATACATCAGTTATGAGTTAATGAAGATAGTCATACAGTTACAACTTATGCATCTCCGGCACTAATTTCTACTGACTCATGCTTTTATTTAATCTCAACTCCTATCCCGCTGCAGATGTCAATGGTCATTCTAGGAAAGAACAAGGTCCTCCCTCTACTCAAAACATCAAACGCCTCTTGAAATCCATTGCCCGTTTGGTGCCACGCTACGAGAGATGCTCCTGTGACGAATGTGAGGTCTTTTCTGGCATATTTGGCAACAGTTTTTGGCACGACAACGTAACCCCCACCTTGCACTATTGGCTAAACAAACAGAACTTACCACATCTTCCTATGGGTGCATTTCCCCACCTCAGAAAGGTATGCAACACTGGTTACATAGCGGACCCCAATGGCGAAAACTCATACTTGATACACCCAGAGAGAATGGCGCTCCCAACGCTTTATTTATCTGGCGGAAGGACTCTTCTTGTTACTCCTCACACTTCTTTTCTTGCGAATAACTACATGAAGATGCACCAACCTGGTTTTAGGCATGAGAGGGTAGTTGTGGAGGGTTTCGGTCATTCGGATTTGTTAATTGGGGAAGAGTCCCATGTGAAGGTTTTTCCTCACATTCTAACCCATATTAGATTAGCTGAAGAAGAAGAAAAGAGTGTGACGGGTGGTGAGGGGAGAAAGTACAATCAAGAGGCCTTGGCATGGGGCGATGATCCATTTGTTGATGGAAATGGAGGAATATGGAGTTCTTTTCCTCCTTTAGTTACCAGCTGCCTGCTCTTATTGCTGTTGTTAGCCATTGTAGTCTGTGTTTTGTGGTAGAATCTTGTTTGGTTGCGAGAATAGATAGAAAAGAAAAGGAGTTAGGGAGATGAACTACCACTACTATACCAGTCTTATTTCGGTTTTCCTCTAGAAGATGTGCCTATTTCTGTTGTTGGTCTACTGCTCTGCTGCTGTCTCGTGTTTTCTGTTTGCTGCTGTGGTGTGCCATTTTTTTGCTGTTGGATTCTCCAAATGGTATGCCATTGTCTTGTCGATGATTGTGAAGCGGCCGCCTTTGAAATCCTGTTTGCTTTGGTTTGGTGCTTCTGAGATCCTCCCCAGGAGTCTTTGGTGTGCAAAAGATTTGGATTCCTTGCTACTGCTGCAATTTTCCCCTCGTACTTTCTGGTACTTGCTGTTGTGTTCTCAGTGTTGCTGTGATCTCTGCTACAACTCGGCTAAATCTTTGGTGTGACATTATTTGTTTTTGCTATGGTGACGGCCATTCCCGGATGCAGTTTGTAATGGTGGTCCTGTCTTTGCTTAGTGGATTTGGGTGTATTTGGCTTTTCGGTGTTTTGTTCTTTTGTTTTTTGGTCTCTTTGGGTTGATTCTTTATCAACCCCATTTACCGATGTATCTCCTTTTTCTAGTTTTTCAATATACTATTTCTTTTTGCCGATAAAAAAAAAAAAAATGCTATAGGCTTATAGTGGAAACCATGTAAGAAAAGGATTATAAATTCCACTTTGGTGCATTTTTCCATTTTCTTGAGTTCAATGGAGCAAAAGAGGGTGAGAAAGGAAAGTATCAATTGTAAAGTGGGCAAGCTCACCATTTCTTGATCAGGTAACTACACGATTTATCTCTGTTTTTAAGCTTTCAAAACTTAGGTTGACATGATCCGGTTGTCAGGTCTTTCTTTGGGGCGACACGGACCAGGTATTTTTGGAGCGCAGATTTAGACCAGTGACAATGGTGCCCAATGCTTTGAGATCGATCTGTCTGAATGAAACTGGCCGGGGTTTAGCACTTTTACGCGTAGATTTGTCGTTTTTTTCCCTTCAGCTTAAATTAGATCAGTAAATTGGATACGTATATTTTCGTATCCCGTTGACTTTACTCATCGACTGGAGATTGCATGGGCAGCAATTGACGGATCTTGGATGTGCGATGATTTTTTGTGAGCTTTCTTGTATATCTTCCTTGGGCTATGCAAACGTTGACTTGGAAACTAGGCCAAAGATTGAACCAAAAACATTTGGACGGTGACATTGCCATTGAATACATCACAAAAGACAAGAATACGTCGGAAAAGAAAACACATCGGCATCCTCAAGTTCAACTACTACACTTTTCCTTCTAAAAAAATAAATACTTATTTTATATTTTCAAACTCAAATATAATAAAATTAAAAAAATAATTAATTGATTGTTTTTGCACTGTTTAAAAGATCTCAATGAGATCTATCAAACAATAGAAAATTATTTGTGTAAATTTATTATTTTTGAGCTTAAAATTGTCTTCTTAAAAAATAAGTACTTATTTGAAAATCTGGAACACATCTCAACAAAGATCTCATTAATCATGATCGTGATGCTGTGACGAGCAGTACTCTGATATCAACATAATTTCAAAAAAAACTTGGGCGATTCGCTAATGCAAGGCTTAATGTTCAAGTCTTCACGATGACGTGTTGGAAGATTTTTTTTTTTTTTTTGGAGGAAATAGAAACATATTATAATATTATATTAATACTAAAACAATTACAACAAGAAAGAAAGCAAAAAAACAACCAATAATAATAGAAGTACAAAGAAAAAGAAAAAAAAAAAAGCAGCTTCGGTGTCGGACCCATCGATCTACTCATGGGGATGGGGATGGGTGGAGACAGTGGCGTAGCCAGAAATTTGAACCAATGGGAGCACAATCCATTCACACGACTTAGTTATGTAAAATAAAAAAATTACCTATCTCTATTTAAGAATTTGATGACATACCTTGATTTTCTTTTGAACTATTTCTTGAACATACTATATGTTTTATCTCAAAAGTGTTTAACTGTCACATTATCTTTAAATAGCTACGACGAAAAAATTCTTACATAATTTTATATTTGAGATAAATTTATAATTTATGCGCGTAAAATAATTCATTTTTTAGTTTCAAAGAATCATATTCAACGGAAAAGAGAGAAGTCATTTAGGAAGAGAGAGAGAAATCAAGGAGAAAGTGAAAATGAACCTCCATAAATACGTGAAAGTTCGGAGGCCAAAATTCAGCTAATGGAGGTTTGCTTATGAATAATTAAGTAGTCCTGGGTATTGCACGTGGTACCCCAACACCGTTCTATACTATATATTCATATGAAACGAGTCCCACATAACATGAGTCTGTGACGGAGAAATGGGTTGAAACACCATGTGACGACGTCCCAAAGCCCTCAATAACTTTTTCAGTGCTATTTTAAAACTTCCACTAATTTTTCACAAATGCAACCAAAAAAAATCCAAAATCCAGTGGGGCCGTGCCTCCACTGGTCTCTCACTAGCTCCGCCACTGGGTGGACAGTCCATGGAAAATCTTTCTCGATAGGCTTGTTCCCGCCACTGAATCGTCAAATCTGCTGCAGACGCCTTCACCGCCACAGCCAAGAAGCTCAAAAATCTGTCGCAAAACCTATCAGATTGAAGCGCCTAAACCCAGATCTGGCTCCCCATATATATCTGAGCTGCCGAGAAAAGGAAAGGTTTTGATTAGGCTGCTTTTGATTTTTGGACGAACATAAATGCTTGGGAAGACATTTTTGGCAGAAAGCACAAACCTCCGAAGGATTTGGACTGAAAATTTTAGCAAACAATGAATTATAGTAGGAGTACTATCTTGTATTCTCTGACTTGTCAGTTCTCGGCCCTAGTAAATACTCCTTCCGTCCGGATTTAATAGTCCATTTTTGAAGTTCGTGTCATTTTTTAATCGATTATATCTTCCAATTTATAATGTTTTACGTGATTTTGAAAATATTGCATTATAGAACTAATCGAGATCTATCAAATAAGATCCATATTCGTTATGAAATTCATTACGGATTCAAAGATATAACCCATTTTTTAACCGGTTAAAATAGAACTAGGGACAATTAAATCCGAACGGAGGGAGTAGCGATATGTCTTTTGGTCAAGGATCTGATTACTAGTTCCGAATGATTTTTACAATTTCCTTTGGTTTGGTACTTTTACCCTTTCCTCCAGGATAATGTAGCTATAGAATAGGATTTTCTTTGGTTGAATTATTCTTTAACCAGTTTTTGTAGAATGGTGTACGTTATAGCCGTGTGAATGTCTAAAAGTGTCAATTGAAAACTAAGAAAATGACACTCGAAAAGTAAACGTAAAAAAATTGTTTCCTGGAAAAACAAGTTACAAAAGGAGTGTTTTTTTTTGGTCAAACACTTTATGTCGAAACAAACGGGGATTGAGAGATGCTGCATAGCGGCTAGCGCATCCGGATCGTTCATTTTCAACAATCAATAGGTCAGATATGTTTGTTTTTTATCGGTCAAAGTTAATTTATTAATACCGGTAAAAAATAACAAACATATCTGAACTATTGATTGTCGAGATGGACAGTCCGGATGCGATTGGCAGGGTCTCCGGATTCATTCCGAATTAGAAAGATCGACGAACCATATCGCTACAGCCAGAGACCTGTTCAAAATTCAATGGCTTTTGGTGGTTTAAACTTACAAGTTACCTTCACTTGTCAAAAAAAAAACTTACAAGTTACCTCCCTGACTGGGATTTCCATATATAGAAAGTCTGCTTGCACAGCAAAGGCTGCGCAGCAGTCGTGCACAGATCAGTTTTGTGCCCGTCTCGGGTCTCGCAAAGATGATCGGAGCCGCTGGCTAAATTTTGAAGCAAAGTTAGATGATTCGTAAACACCCTTCCCGATATCGGATTGAGGTGATTTTTTTCAGGGACAATAAACGAAGTATTTTGAACAAAATGAGCAGCTCCGATCATCTTTGCGAGACCCGAGACGGGCACAAAACTGATCTGTGCACGGCTGCTGTGCAAGTAGCAGCGTTGTTCCATATATTGCCAAGACACCACCACTGGATTAAAGTCTGTTACGTTAGTTTTGTCAACACGGAGATCCTAGCAGCACACGGTCCCGGTCCAACTCGGCTGCCATCTTAGGTCTGAAAAAATTGAAAGAGTACCCACGACAGAGAATTCGAAAGTCGTATATGCATTGACGGCTGCGCTTTCTACCAATGGTCCTCAATGTATTAGGGAAGTATGGCTTCTGGCCTCCGACGTAAAAATTGTGTCTTTTTGCGTCCCAACGTTTGCGATGCACGTTCAGACGGTCCCTGGAGTACGCGCAGTTTGGTCTCGCTGTCGAAGCGATGCGTCTTTTAGTCAGAACCCCTCTAAAATTTTCCACTTTCCTCCGCTTCCCAATCTCAATTGCAAACCCCTCCCCGTTCTGAATAAAAGGCTTCTCACGAACGTCGTGTGCTTAATTTTGGCGGGGCCAGTCCAAAAAAAAGTTTAAAAAATTAATTTTATATTACAGAAACGCGTAATTCTATGGCATGAGCGTACTATTTTTTTTGGGTAGTAAATATGTTAATGAGCAATTAATCGACAAAAATGTGTACTATCTTTGGGTATTATGAATAGTTAACTTTAGAACACGTGTGCTTTTTTAGTAGTATTAAATATGTTGATGGATGATTATAATTAACATATAAAAATGTGTATCTTTTTTGGTATTAATTATAAATGATTAAACTTAGAATACTAGTACCTGTTTCATACTAATTACTCCCTTCGCCCCGTAACAATTGTCCATTACTAAAAAAAACGTGCAATTTTTTGGATGAGAAAATAAAGCACTTCAGTGCATAATTCTAACATTTCTTGAAACCAAATTAAAAAACTACTAAGATCTTTAATTGGGTGTTAAGAAATTCAAAAATTATACACGAAAGTATTATATCTTTTATTCGACAATTGTATGTCTTATCGTAATAGATTCTCTTTGTGGGACTGAGGGCTTACAGCGATTTTGGATACCACCTCCAAATTAAAAATCCTGACTCAGCCACTGAATTTTAGGACCATTTAAACAGGGATTGCAAATGTTGGGGACTAAATTGACACTTTGCTATTACATTGAGAACTATTTGTGAAAATAAGCCATGCAGTAACATTTACGTAATATGATCATCACAGCATTTGCTTTGCTTATATATATAGATAGAATAGGTTGAGCGGCTGATCGTTCTGAAACTCAAATTCCCAAAACCCCTTCACTTGGCCAATTGTTACGGGCCTATAGATTTTAGGAACATGGAGAACGTGGATCAAAGCGAAGAAGGGTATGATGCTATAGTGGTGGGGTCTGGATATGGAGGATCGGTTGCTGCTTGTCGGATGTCAATGGCTGGTGTAAAGGTGTGTTTGGTTGAGAAAGGGCGGAGATGGGAATCCAAGGATTTTCCCACTGACAGTTTGAAAATTCTTTCGGCTGTCAGAGTTGAGAACCAGAATTTGGGGGTTAGCTTTGGTCCTAAAGATGCTTTGTTCCAGGTCTCTCTCTCTCTCTCTCTCTCTCTCTCTCTCTCTCTCTCTCTCTCTCGGAACGAAGAAAGTATTTGGCTAATTGAAAACATGAATTCGGTTGTGTTTGTTTGGCATTTTTGTTTTGTTTTTGTTTTGTTTTTCAATCATTACCTATTTGTTTCTCCAATCATTACCTTATTTTTCTAATTAGTACTTTGTCATCTCTCTTTATCTCTCTCTACTTATTATCTATATTTCCAATTATTAGCTTATTTCTCTTTCCACCCACTACCAAAACTAAACTAAACTAAAATGCCAAACAAACAAAACTGCTTAACATATTCGAAATTGCCAAGAATGAACATTTTTTGGTCTTGGTAGAGCATCTCTGTCCCTACTAATTTTTTTACTAACTTCACTTGGAATGAAGTACTTCAATGGACAAACCTAAATATAAGCACGATTCGATTTTAAAAAATGAAAATTTAAATAAAAATGGAACCCGGGTTATGGAACTTTATGATTAGCAGGATTTGATTTTAAAAAAAAAATACTTCTTGCATTTTTTAAGCAACTCAAATCGCATTGCTAGATCTTCTCATTTGCACATCTTTTCACATATCTTTTGCTTAACATAATAGAAAGCAACTCAAATCGAATAATAGATTAAAATAAAATATATAGCAAATCCAAAACAAGTCCATCATCCAAATCAAAATCCTCGTTTTCATATTTTGAGCTTGTCAAATTAATTTAAGTATAATCCGCATCCATCTTCTTGATTTCATGGATCAAAGAATCAGTTTGTTTGTTTGTTGACTAAACTATTTTAAGCCCTAATATTGCAACATATCGGGCCCCCAAATTTCCGTAATTTGAATGCCATTCGCTGTATGCATGGGATGATAACCAGCTGTAGCAATAATCACAACAAAAAATCTCATAGGTCAATCTTGATCGTTACAGATGAGAATAAATTCAAACTAATGTGTAGCAATGTAGTTCCCCAACGTCCAAACAAACCACAAAAGGTCTTACCGGATAGCGCGCGAGGAACAATTTTCTAACGCGCTCCACGTACTTTGACCAACCCCGCACGAAAACATCATTGTATTTGTGTAAAGCAGAACCCTATTCATGAAGACATAATTTTTTTTCTCTCTATTACAAAATCCACTAGTAAAAAGTAGCAGAATATATACAACCTTTCAATTAAATCTAGAAAAGAAAATTCATGAAAGAAGAAGAAGGATCAAGAAATTATGATAGCTAGGGAAATCAGTGGATACGATAAGAAATCGTTGAAAAAAAGTACTCAAATCAACAAAACAGCAGTGGAAAAAGAGAGCACAAAAACTAGAGGAGGAGAAATAACCTAAACTCTAAGGCTCCGTTTGTTTGTTTCAATGCAAAATGTTTTTTCAGAAAACAAATTGCAAACTTTTATTTTCCGATGTTTGGTTGGCACTTGAAAATATTTTTGGAAATCAACAAAATAGTGTAGAGGGGGAGTTTAAATGGTGAAGAGATATGAGATTATTAGAATTGAACGTGGGTCAGGACTGACGATCGAGGAAACTAAACAGTGAGAATTACAGTAGAAGGCAGTGAGTTCATTTCCGAAAATAACTTACGGAAGATTTAAGGGTAAGTAATTTTCATTCAATTGATGAAAAATGTTTTACATGTAAATTATTTTTCTCATTTTTTACACAACCAAACACCAGAAAATAGATATAAAATATTTTACGTCCAAACAAATGGAGCCTAATTCTCATAATCGTTGGGCTTACCCTTGGGCCGGCACCATTGGATTCATTACGTCAAGCTATCGGATTCATATCACGATGTATAGGTGAAAGACAAAAAAAATTAGTATAATTCGCGATACCAATCGTACGATTCAGTTCAATACAGCAAAAAAACCGATTCACTGAAAGCGATTTACGATTCGAAAAAGAATCACTTTGATCCGTGGTTTGACGAATACGTTTTGGAGTTCATGATGAAATTACTAATTCAAAGATGGACCAACTATGAGTATTTGAAAACGTTTGATGAAAAAGTCAAAGAGAGCTAACTTTTCTGAAAAGCGGTTATCCGTTTGTTTTAACCGTTTTCATTTGTGAAATGTTATGGCCTCCGGACTCGGGGATCCAGCGGCTGAGGTCTCACTGCTGGAACTGCAGGGCGCCAAAACGACGTCGTTTTGGCGCCAAAGGGGATGTCACCAAATTAAAGCCAAACTGATCAGCCAAGTAATAAACCAACTTAGTGCTGAGAAAAAAAATTATGTGTTCCAAATTTCAATCCGTTTGAATCGGTGGGAAGATTTTATTTTTCTAATCATTTTATTATAAAGGGTCATAATTAAATTTTGACTCTAGAGCTCTCGTTGATTAGCCCTAAGAAAGTCGTAGAATCAAATATCTCTTAGGACTAATCAACGAGAGCCATAGAGTCAAAATTTAATTATGACTATTTAGGATAAAATGATTAGAAAACTAAAATCTTTCCACCGGTTCAAACGGATTGAAATTTGGAACAATTAATTTTTTAACCTCTTTACACGGTTTATATATTAAAAAATATGGTTAAAAAATTAAGTGTTCCAAATTTCAATCCGTTTGAACCTGTTGAAAGATTTTAGTTTTTTGATCATTTTATCCAAAATAGTCATAATTAAATTTTGACTCTAGAGCTCTCGTTGATTAGCCCTAAGAAAGTCGTAAAATCAAATATCTCTTAGGGCTAATCAACGAGAGCCCTAGAATCAAAATTTAATTATGACCATTTAGGATAAAATGATCAAAAAACTAAAATCTTTCCACCGGTTCAAACGGATTGAAATTTGGAACACTTAATTTTTTAACCATATTTTTTAATATATAAACCGTGTAAAGAGGTTAAAAAATTAATTGTTCCAAATTTCAATCGGTTTGAACCGGTGGAAAGATTTTAGTTTTCTAATCATTTTATCCTAAATAGTCATAATTAAATTTTGACTCTATGGCTCTCGTTGATTAGTCCTAAGAGATATTTGATTCTACGACTTTCTTAGGGCTAATCAACGAGAGCTTTAGAGTCAAAATTTAATTATGACCCTTTATAATAAAATGATTAGAAAAATAAAATCTTCCCACCGATTCAAACGGATTGAAATTTGGAACACATAATTTTTTTTCTCAGCACTAAGTTGGTTTATTACTTGGCTGATCAGTTTGGCTTTAATTTGGTGACATCCCCTTTGGCGCCAAAACGACGTCGTTTTGGCGCCCTGCAGTTCCAGCAGTGAGGCCTCAGCCGCTGGATCCCCGAGTCCGGCCCTGGTGGTGGACTTTTTACTAGCGTGTGAGTTTATTAAATACTCCTACTTTTGCAATGAAAAAGACTCGATCACCTTTGAACATCAATGTCAAGAAAATGAGAGATTTTTCACTTTCGAGTGGGTATATTCTATGTGGTATCCGCTCGGTGCAACCGAGTCGTCCAATATACTTTTGGACGGTTTGAATTGAAACCTCCCTCTCTTTTCACCCTAACACTTTCTCTCTCCTTATTCTCTCTTCAAATTTGAGCCGTTCAGACATAGAATGAAAGGTTCGGATTCGCGAGTGGGCACCACGTGGTACCCGCTCGGCACGGAAATTTTTTCCCAAGAAAATAGACTTCCAGAATCCAAAATAAGTAGTATTTTTTAATAAGACAATTTTAAGCTAAAAAATAATATGTTTACGCAAATAATTTTTCTGATAATATGAATCTTATTTGATAGATTTCATTAAGATCTTTTGAACGGTATAAAAATAAAAAAATTATTTTTGAGTTTCAAAATGTGAAATAAAATACTTATTTTTTAAGAAGGTTTGTTGAGGCCTGTTCTAGTTTCCAAATTAAAATAAGTACTTCTCTTTTAAGAAGGTAATTTCAAATTCAAACATAAGTGCTTACGGAAATAATTTTTCTAGCATTATAGATCTTATTTGATAGATCTCATTGAGATCTTTTAAACGGTGCAAAAAATTTAAAAAATTATTTCTTCAATACATTATTTTTGAGTTTGAAAATTGAAAATAAGTACTTATTTTTTAAAAAAGGAAATTGGAATGGAGGATCCCGTTCCAGAAACCTTCTTAAAAAATAAGTACTTATTTATAATTTTAAAGCTTAAAAATAATAGGTTTAAGAAAATAATTTTTTAATTGTTTTTGCATCGTTCAAAAGATCTCATTAAGATCTTTCAAATAAAATCTATATTGTATATTTTTAGATTTCAAAAAGTCCATTATTTTTTAGCTTAAAAAATGCAAATAAGTACTTATTCTTATTTGAAAATAAGTACTTATTCTTGGTTCTGGTTCGAGAAATCCAAATACTTAAATATTTTTTAAGAAGAGAATTTCAAGCTAAAAAATCATATGTTTATGCAAATAATTTTTCTAGCAGATCTCGTTTGATAAGAAGGTTTCTAGAACTCTCATGCATTTCTGAATTCTTATTTTTTTAAGATCGAAAAGCAAATTTTATTAATCTTAAAAAATTATTACAGAGATCAAAACGGTCTGGGACCCAACGATTTGAAATTACACCCCGATAATCATATGTCATATAGGACAGTAGAACCCAATGACAAAGTTTGTAAGAGGCCAATAAAAGCACCCCTTCCTCCTAATTAAAGGTCGCCGAAAAATTACTCCCTACTCGATTGGATGGTGTATACGGTGGGTGTATTATACAATACACCCGGATTCACAAATAATATACCGTTTGGCATCCATTTCTTCCCCTGTATTAACTAATCCCCGTATTCGCTAATACACCAAGAACAGCCATAAATTATTGCTACCCTCCCAGGTAGCAATAGCTAATCCGGGTGTATACGCCTGATTTTTGACCAAAACACCCCTCCTCATCCCCTCCCCCAACGGCTCTCTCTCTCTCTCCCTCTCTCTCTCTCTCTGCTAATAGAGATAACGAATAAGAAGAAGAACAGGCCACCACAAAAACACACACACAAAATATGTATGTATATGTAGAGACTAGAGAAAGACGTACCTTGGGTTCCGTACATATCGGAGAGAGAGACGATCGGAGAGACGGAGAGAGAGACGATCGGAGAGACGATCGAAGAGACAGAGACCACTGGCCGCCGTCGCCCCTGCGCGCTGCTTCTTTTATCTTCTTTCTTCTTTCTTCTTCGTTTCCATCTGTTTCTCTCCCTCTCTATCTCGCTTTCTCTCTCTCTATAAAACGATAAGAACGAGGGTAAAAAAAGAAAAATGATTTGGTGTATTGGAACATAGAAGAAAGAAAATGAACGGATGGATGGAACTAGGACAAATTGAAATTTTTTTTAAAACTAAATAACATTCTAAGTTTTTTTTATAATGAGTAAATAAAATTTATATTTTAAAAAATTGTTATATTATTTAATTTATTGGTATAGTAAATTATTATAACTTAGAATTGCCAAAAAATAATTAAATATATTAAGTTTTGCAATTATATAATTAATGTTAGGCATAATAAAGTTTGAGAGCAAAAGAGTCATTTAACAATTTTTTACATCATACACCCTTCCTTCTAATACATCATCCAAACCATTTATTTTTTAATACACCCTCTATAAATATCACATCAATGTGGGCCCTCCCTTCTTAACTAATACCCCTTACTATCTTATCACCCCTTCATAAATAATACACCCAAAACACATACGCCATCCAATCGGGCCCTTAACTTATTACATTAGGGTCCTTCCCTCCTCCGCCAACATTTCTCTGTGTCGTTTTCTTCAACAATTTTCTTCAAATGATCAGTAATCTCTTACTAATAAATTCCACTCCTTCATCATCATAACCAATTCCCAGAGAGTTATCAAAATCCCAACTGCTTGAGCATCGTTGAAAATTATTCTATTTCTATTATTTATCCCGTTTGAAGAAATAGATAATGAAATTGCAGCCGCAGCCTCTTTGCTTCTTGACTAAAGCACTCAAAAAGTATAAAATAAATTTAGAAAGTTTTTTTTTTTTTTTTGGGACAAGTTTAAAAACAAATCTCATAAAAAAAAGGCTTTGTTAAAATGGAAGAAAATTATTTGGCCATTTAGAACGAAACCAGTAGATACAATACTAATAGTACTCCTTAAATATTGTGCGGAAAATGCTAGAGGAAGGAGAAAATAAATTCACATAAGACGTACATTTTGATTTAAAAACAAAGATATAAGAGTATCTTCAGCCTTCATTCAAAATTTTACTTGGATCTAAGAAAAAAATTCATTTAATATGAAGCACTTTAACGAATAAACCCAAAACTGAGGATATAGTTGAGTAAATGATTCATTAATGACATAGTTATAAATTTGAGGAGAAAATAAATTGTACTTCAAACTGAGCATATATTTGAGCAAAATCTTAGTAAAAATTTGAGAGTGTGTTTATGAGTGGATAAAAATTTTAGATTAAAGTTTCAAATTCTGCTGCAAATTATAGATTCTGAATTTTGCTAAAAGCAGATAAATTTGTGTACTATATATGACTGTGAGAATATGATTAAACTGCAATAAAAGCGTATAATATTAAGTGCAAAAAGCTGAAAAACAACCTTTAGATACTTAGAATCTAAATCTGATCCTAAAAGCATCCCAAACCCAATTTTTCTAGAATTAGATTTTAAACCCTTTTTCAGCTTCTAGGAATCCCTAGAATTCCAAAATCCGTTGACAAGAATTTTTGACAAGGACTCACAATAGTTTTTTTTGTAAAAGTTAAAATCTTAAAATCAGCTCTTACAATTGTTTGAAGGGAAAGACTATATAATACACACATTTTATTTGGATGTGTATCATATGCACCCCCCAAAATATTATGAATTATAGAAAAAATGTTACAAATCATATTGCTAAAAAGTTACGAATCGGATAAAGGTTACGAGATACACCAAAATATTACTGTATAAATCATAATGAAAATGTTACGAATCGTACAGCTGAAAAATTATGAATTCTAGGACAAAAGTTATAAAACACGCTAAAATATTATGAATAAACTATAAAATAAGTGCATATGATACTCCCTTTTGAGAAATGTGTATTTTAGACTTTCCCTAGCTGGTTTGCAAAAACACACTGAGTCTTAAAATTTTAGTAAAACTCAATTAATAAAAGTTTGGCTCAAATATTGGAGTAGTTTCAGAAGGTTTTATTCAGATTTTCATCCTTTTTGTTTTTTTTTTTTTGAAAAAAAAGTCAAAAGGTTGGAGTCTTGGAGATGCTCTAATAGAAAATTCAGAAAGTCTACATCCCCGCTCAAATTTCACCGTTTCCCTACCGTTATTAATCTCATCGTCCAAAAGTGTTTTGACGGTCCGAATTTTAAAAAACTCTTTCAGGGAAGAGTTTAAGTTCGAATCATTAATTGCCGAAACGAACGGTGAAATATTGAGCGGTGAATGTACCCAATCTCAACAGAAGGAGAAAGAATTGGTTTGGTTTAGCCGTAAGCAAATTCTGTTGTTAAACTATCTGGTTGATCAAATTGTACAGTTATATGAACAAGATGACTCTCTGGCAGCAGTGGCCTGCGGGCTAGGCGGAGGCTCACTGGTGAATGCAGGAGTTATGATACCAACTCCGCTCCGGGCGCGGCGGAACCCTAAATGGCCAAGAGAATGGGAGAGAGACTGGGAGAGTTGTGAGGCTTCTGCTTCAGCCATGCTGAGAGTTCAAAGTGTTCCCACCAAATTTCCCAATGCCAAAGTGATGGAACAAATAGTAGGAGAAGAGTTTGAGGAAACTAGTCATGGGCCAGTGAAGCTCAGTGTCACTTTTGATATAGAAGACAAGCCAAACAGGTCACTAGAGAATCAAGGAATGGGCAGTTGCTTGGCCTGTGGAAATTGTCTTGCTGGATGTCCTTACAATGCCAAAAACTCCACTGACAAAACTTACTTGGTATCTGCAGTCCAGGTGCTTGTACTTTTCCCTTAAATTATTTGAGCTTGCAAGTCTATAAATACGAGAGATTTTTTGTTGCAAATTGGATATATACCACATGGTATCTGATCAGCGCATCCGAGCCGTCCAAGCTGAGCAACCGACGGTCCGGATCGAAACAACTTTTCATTTTCATTTTCATTTTTTTTAAAAATTCATTTGGTACCTTTGCATCCAAACCGCCGGTTGCATTTTTGGACACCCTGAATATGCTGCACGGATATCACGTCAGCAATATTCGCACCCAAAAATTTCTCCTATATATACACATGTGTTTGTATAGTTATTTTAAAAAGAAAATTTCTAAAAGTGCATAGATGTTTGGATAATAGTAAAAAAGTGTATTGATATCCGTAAAAAGTGCATAAATACCTGTCAGAGTACGTTGATATCTGTGAAAAATGTATTGGAGTTCTAACTATTTTGTCTTTTTGTGTGTATTATCCCATGCCCAATGAACTCATGTTAGCCGGACTCTTTTTAAAATGGGCAGTGATAATGATAATGAGTGTGCCTTGAAAGTGTATAGTACACATAGGCTTGAAGCATGTTACACATAATTTTTTATTTCATTAGCTACGAATTATCATAGTATTCACAGTGTTAGTTAAGCTTTGTTTGGTGAACTTCCAAATAGGATTGCAAGGCAAAGCTCCAGATTAGTTATACATTTTTTGGTCAGTTATGCATTTCTTTTGGTGTTAAAATTATTCTTTGTTTTTGCTAGTTATGCACATTTGTTTGTAATCGAAATTTTTATAGCTGAAATTTGTTCAGTATGGTATCACAATTTGTTCAGTATGGTATCACCGACTTCTCCCCATAAATTATGAGAAGCTATAGTGCAGAAAATATACCAAATCTATAAACCCACCCCCGTTTGGAGGCAGGATCCTCTGTGCCGAAAACTCCAGTGCCTCTGTGCCGAGGGATTTTCCATTAGCATGATTAGAGACAATCAGACAAAAGACACCCTTTCAGCGATATAAATTGTACACTTATTTTCTTTGAGAGAAGTGATTGAAATGACTACGATAAACAAAAGGAATCTTAGAACTAACATGAATTTTGGAATCGCTGCGTTATGCATAGCTTTTGATGAACATATCTAATTCAAGAATTTGGATTCAATATAGATGCTATAAAAAGGTCCTTTTTGTTGTCTTCTCTTTCCTAAACCAAATTTTTATAAGATGCAGGCAGGATGTACTATCAAAACAGGATGCCAAGTACACTTTGTGACAGAAAATCCAGATTACATTTCAAAACAAGAAGGAAAAAATGAAAGAAAAAGGCCGCGATGGCGTGTCTTTCTCAATGAGATTGACTATTTGACATCTGATTTTGTCATCCTCTCAGGTAACAAAAATTTGCACAAGAGCCTACTGCAATTCGATTGAAAAATGTACTCAAGTTCTTAACTAATCCCTTAATCTGACCCTTTTGTTTTTTGGCAGCCGGAGTGTTCGGTACTGCTCAAATACTATTCCAGTCCCAATTGAGGGGATTGAAACTCTCAGAGACACTTGGTTCAGGGTTTAGTTGTAATGGAAATGCTGTTGCTTATGTTGCTGGAAGTCCTGCTCCTTTGAATGCTTATGGATTAGGCACAAGTAATTTCTCAGAAATACCCTTCCAAGAAAGGCCTGGACCCTCCATTTCTTCATCATACACCTCTTCAATGGGATTCACAATTCAGGTCAATTTCGTATTCATCAAACTCTCCTTTTGTATCTCTAGCTAGTCTCACATAATTTTTTTTTATCCATGTTAAAATAGACGATCGAACAGGCATTAAATTCGAATCTTCTCTACTTCTACCATGAAAAGTTTGAAACTTTATAAATGCGAAGTAACCATGAAATAATGTACTATACCGACACTAACCTTCCACCGTTTAGAAATTTTTATCATCATCGATAGACATGGACACTTGACACGATATGGTAGGACAATGGAGGTGTTGGCATAATAATGCGTCTTTTCAAATACGAAACTTGGAGGAAACGCGCAGAATATATAGTTTTTATGCAGTAGCCATTTGTTGTTAAACTCATTATCCAGTCTGAACCCACTAATATAGGGACCAATCCCATCATCAGCTGCTAGCGTCTCAATTAAATCCGAGGCAAAAGTCCAGTATGGACTGGCCCAACATAGAAGTTGATAGCATGCAGGTGACTCGAATCCCAAACTAAAGGCTTCCTGAGGCACCTGATTGTGTGGCAATTACCTGCGCCGACATTTTGTGTGGTAGTCAAATAGCAAAGCTGCTAGTAAACAATAATGTATGTAATGGTTTAGATTTTTAATGAAAAGAAAATAGCACACTGTATGTGACGCTTAATTCTAAAGTCTAACGGAGGAGAATATCCGTAAGCTTACGTTGCTATTCTGTTTATCATTCAATTCTATTTAACCTTCTACTGTGTTTCACATGTCTATGCGAGCGATAAGTGTTCTCCTTTGTCGAAAACATATCGGAGTTCAGTTTTGAGCATACTAGGAAAAATTTAGACAGGCAACAGATGTGTTCTCCTAGTGTCAAAAACACATTAATTGGATTCTATCGTTTGAACTTTCTGAGAAAAATTTATGAATGTGTCTGATGCGTCGAGAAGTGGTCACTGTGTGTCATGTCATGTAGATGTCCGTATCCGACATGCTAACTTTTTAGAAATTTCCCTGTTTTTAGAAATTTCCTTGTTTCTTAGCTGATCTCTTTTCTTTTATGATATTTGGCAGAGTGCAGTTCTCCCAACAGCATATCCTGACCTGCTATTTAAAGGCATAGTGACTTACAGATGGCCATACAGCTTCTGGTTCTTACACGGTGTCATAGACAAGCTGAAGCACATCTTAGGACTTAAAGCATGTAATGCAATGATCCTCAATGCAATGGGGTATGATCAGAGTGATGGAAAGATAACATTTGACAAGGACACAAATAAGATCTGTTTTAGCCCTCCTCACGATCGTCTACTGTCAAGAAAGATCGAATCCTTTCAAAAGTTGACCAAAAAAGTAGGAGGGATTCTGTTCGTCTCAAGGTATAGGAGCACATCAGTTCATCTTTTAGGCGGCTGCAATGCTTCTTCTGATTCTTCATCTGGGGTTTGCAACCCCAACGGTCAAGTGTTCGACAGAAGGTCTCCTACTTCCTCAGTTCTTCCGGGGCTCTACGTTTGTGATGCCTCATTACTACCTTGCTCTGTTGGCGTAAATCCTTGTTTGACAATCGCAACCCTTTCTGAGCACGTTAGTAGGCACCTTGTGCAGGATATTCTAAAGTACAAGAGCAAAGAAAGTACTATTTTTGGTGAATATTTTGGTGGTCAAAAGCCTGGTTCCATAACTAGCGTGAATTTGGAATGGAGCTTGGATCCAACTGTTGTATTTAAAGAAACCATGAGAGGTTATGTTGGGGGTATGCCTTGTTCAGCTTATCTCAAATTGCAGATGAGTTCAAATACTAGGACTTGGACAGAAGTGGATCAAAAGAGTTCAATTTTGGGAGTGTCTTACCCTCTACTTAGGGGTAAGGTTGGCGGGTATGTCGTATTCAAAGCTTTGGAAGTCGGTGAGTTACATATCATCGATGGTGAAGCCGATTTGTGTGCAGTAGATGAAAGAACTCCATACACTCAATATATGCGCTATCGCCTCCTCCTTGCTGCTTCTTCTGGTTCAAGGTCTTACGCGGTTCAAATTCTAGTTTCTGTTGTTGTTTTTTTCCCTAATTTTATATTCCTACTAGTCATGAAAATCCTAAGGATTTATTTTGATACAGATATGTTCTTGAAGGGAAGAAGGTGATGAATCCTTATCTCTTTGGATTATACGCGTGGAGAGAGACAACAACGATGCACGTGACAGTCAATAAAGTGGTCATGAACAATGCGAAGGAAGGAGTGAAGTTGAAAGGGAAGCTTTGTATTTCGATGACAGAGCTCCTCAAGTGCTTAATAAGCCTAAAAGGGAACGCGAGGGGAAGCTTCGTGTCTCTCTTGTTACTGACTTTCTTCAGAACCTACATCTCACAAGTTCCGCGAGGAAGTCACAAGGAATTCAATCCTTTGAAACTCCATCAGAAACCTTATCCAAACAGTACTCTCCATGAGATTCAAACAGGTATCCCAAGCATTAAAATTCAAATTTTTTGTCTCATTTCATATCTTAATTGGTGAGTTCTATAGCAGAGCTCTTTTGTGTCCCTTATTGCTTTTGGTACATGACTTCTTGATGTACTTTTGGCTTTTGACATCATGCAGAGGATGGGTTTACCATCAGTTGCCAACAGTGGAAATGCAATGAGAACACTTTGAGGGTTGAAGAAGGAGAGAATAAATTAAGTCCAGTTCTTCTTATTAATGGTTATGCAACTGAGAGTTATTGGCTACCAACAGAATCAAATGATTTGGTTAGAACTCTACTAGATGAGGGGCATGAGACATGGGTACTCCAACCAAGATTGCACCCTTTGAATTCTTCAAACAACTTCACCATTGAGGATATTGCAAGATTCGACATACCATCTGGTAAGTTTCCAACATTAAAGGCTCCATTCGGTTATACGCGTTTCAAATGAAGGAATTCGAGAGTTTGATTATTATAACTAGATTGAACATGATGATACAGTAGAGTTAGTAACTAATAACTTACTTTTGCATTCGGTTTTCAAATCCAACAATGCATCATTGCAGAGCTCCCAAATAGTACAATTTTTCCAATCCATTTTTGAACTATGCAATCTGAGTTTTGTGCAATGTTCATTCACTAGCTTGTCTCGAATCCTTCAGTTTCTGGTCCATGTCTCCTCACACAACCTAGAGTTTTACTTCAGCCAATAAGGTTGGTATACTTTTGACTTGTAATTCCTTTTTCTGCAGTGATCAACACAATCCGGTATTTGCACGGGCCAATGGTAAAAATACATGTGGTTGCACATTGTGTTGGGGGCCTAGCCATTCATATGGCTCTTATGGGAGGCCATGTCTCTGCAGCCCATATAGCCTCTTTGTGTTGCACAAACTCGTCAATGTTCTTCAAGCTCAATGCTTCATCCAGATTCAAAATGTGGCTTCCCCTCATCCCAGTAAGCTTTATCTCTGCCTTTTATTTTATTTTTGCAAAATATGTCCCATTTCAAAAACTTGATTAAGAAAATCATGTTCCATCAAAATAAATGGAGAATGATGATATGGCAACAACAACAACAACAACAAAAAACTCAAAAGCTGTTTTTTCAACTGTTTCTCATTTCCTTCCTCTCTTTTTTCTTTGTTGAGATTTTCTAAGTAAGCTAAAATTCAAATTTTCCCCAACAACTTTAAGCTGTACACAGCAGTTATGAGCTAATGAAGTTAGTCATAGTTCCAACGTATACATCTCTAGCACCAATTTTCTACTGATTTATGCTAATAGTTAATCTCAACTCTGATCCCACTGCAGATGTCAATGGTCATACTAGGAAAGAACACGATCCTCCCTCTATTCGAAACATCAAATGCCACTCCACGCCAACGCCTCTTGAAATCCATAGCCCGTTTGGTGCCACGCTACGAGAGATGCACCTGCGACGAATGTGAGGTCGTCTCTGGCATATTTGGCAACGCTTTTTGGCACGGCAACATAAGCCCCACCCTCCACTATTGGTTAAACAAACAGAACTTGCCACATCTTCCTATGGGAGCATTTCCCCACCTCAGAAAGATATGCAACACTGGTTACGTAGTGGACCCCAATGGCGAAAACGCGTACCTGATACACCCAGAGAGAATGGCACTCCCAACACTTTATTTATCCGGTGGAAGGACTCTTCTTGTCACTCCTCACACTTCTTTTCTTGCGAATAACTACATGAAGATGCACCAACCTGGTTTTATTAGGCATGAGAGGGTGGTTGTGGAGGGTTTCGGTCATTCGGATTTGTTAATTGGGGAAGAGTCCTCTACGAAGGTTTTTCCTCACATTTTAGCCCATATTAGATTAGCTGAAGAAGACAAAAAGAGTGTGACGGGTGGTGAGAGGACAAAGTACAATCAAGAGGCCTTGGCATGGGGTGATGATCCATTTGTTGATGGAAATGGAGGAATTTTGAGTTATTTTACTCCATTTACCATCTGGCTCCTCTTGTTATTGTTATTAGTCATTGTAGTTTGTGTTCAGTGGTAGAATCTTGTTTGGTTGCGAGAATAGATAGAAAAGAAAAGGAATCAGGGAGATGAACTAAATAGGCTTAGCTTGCTGAAACCATGTAAGAAAAGGATATAAATTCCACATTTTTGCATTTTTCTATTTCCTCAAGAGTTCAATGGAGCAAAAGTGGGTGAGAAAGGAAAGTATTCACACATTGATCTTGTGATCTGCCTTGGGCATTTGATTTAGTAGGTTCGATCGGTTTGGCCTGGTGTGTTTGGCTCACCGTTCGTTGAGGTAACTACACGATAATCTCTGTTTTAAGTGTTCCAAAACTAAGGTTGCTATCCAGTTGAGTCTGTGACTGTACTCACCGACTGAAAATTGCTGGTTAGCGAATGGAAGATCTCAGGTATGCGATGATTTTGTGAGCTTTGCTGTATATCTTCCTTTGGGCTATGCAAAGTGGTTTTACTATTTTGATTGCCTATGCATGCGGGTTGTGTACGTTTTTTGCTGGACGATAATATATCGGTACGTTAGTAAGTTAGACTGCAATAACCGGAGCCCGATGGATGTACATGCATGGGCATTGACTCCATACAATTGAAGGCAGGAGCAACTAGAGGCAGAGAACATTATGGGCATGCAACTACCAAAGCAGATAGATGACTCTTATCCTTGTGGGTTATTTTACGTCACGGTCCCGTCCAACTCTTTTTCTGTTTATCTGATGTGGGACTCAACGTTCACTCATATTCTAACAAATCTCTCCCTTATGTGTGAACCGAACATTGGGCCTTAATGATCTCTTTCTGCATCCAAACTCTCCTTGATTCCAATTTACAACTCTGAATCCTATCTCCCGAACATTGGGCCTTAATCTCTCTCTGCATCCAAACTCCATTTTGATTCTGATCTACAAATCTCATCTCTATCTCCCGAACTGGGCTTTTCTGCACCCACTCCATCGATTCAGAGTCATCTCAATTGGGAGCCAACGTGCCTAATCACCGGCACTATGCTCCCCAACAAGAACTCCATTGAGAGCCAATGTGTTCATTAATTCAACAACGCCGTGCTCCCCAACGTCCTCGATGAGTCAACTCCATCGATAATAAGTCATCCAATACAACACTCCAACATCGAGCCACCTTGCTTCATCGGGATTTTTCCTGCTCCATTGAGTGTCTTCTGTGCAAGCTCATTCAATGGTGCGTTGAGAGTCTTCCCATTGATCGTCAGCCATGATACTACTTGTTGGGAGTTTGTCCAATGCATCGACCCGCCACTACGTACTTAAGGCCCAATTTGTAGAGGAGTAACGACAGATAGTCTACCACATCACTTAAGCCCAATATAATGACCTATATCCACTTAAAAGTCTAAGCATTGTAAGTAGTGAGACATCTAATTATATATTAAGGTCCAACTCTTTTTCTGTTTATCCGATGTGGAACTCAACGTTCACACACAGGGACGGAACCATTCTTTAATGCAGGGGCCTAACTACGAACAACAAGATTTTAAAATTTCAAGGTTCAAAATCTAAAGGATTTAAACGTCTAAATAACGCCAAATACAAAATACAATATCCAAGTGTTCTTAACAAACAAAAAACAACAAGAAGGTGAAAAAATAAAAGTTTCTCAATGCATTACCTCAACCATGTATCAGAATGGAATGCGACACTCTTTTAGATCCTTAAAGTCGTCGACGAACCAAGATTTCTCTTAGTATTTTAGTGGTGGGGACCATCCATGTGTTTTGTTTTATTGAGTCACGTGAGATTGAAGACAAGAATTGTTTCCAGTTTCTGCCACCACTTGGGGGGCCACTATGTTTTCTTATATATTTAAAAAAAAAAACTGAAACAAGGGGGTGGCCAACGGGCCATAGCCACCATATGACCATTGGTAGATCTGTCATTGTTCACACATGTTCTAACATACTTGCACAATAAGACACTGATATAGGTCGTCATCTTCTCCTTCTTCATTTTTTTTTTACAGAAACATCACCCCATATCAATATATAGGTCTTGTAAAACTAAAAAGTTTGATTTATCAAAAAAAAAAGAGTTTGATTTCTATTATAGTTACTTATCTTTTTTTCGGTGCAATTATAATTACTTATCTCGTTAATACGCTTAAAACTCAACTCCTCTCCCTAAAATCACTCCCCCCATTCAGATCCCTCCATATATTCTTTCTCCTCTCCCTCCACGTTTTTTTTTTCTGCTCGTCTCTCTCTCTCTCTCTCTCTCTCTCTCTCTCTCTCTCTCTCTTTTTGATTTTTTTTTAAAACCATGTTCGTTTTGGGACTCTTGAGCCAACATTTTCTTTTTGCGTACGATCCTTAATAAATTTTCTCTCCAATTATTATTCTAATTTCTCTACCTATCTCTTCCCACTAATTATTCCAAAAAACTTTCTCAAGTTTCAAACCCAACATGGCCAAATTTAAGATTGAGAAGCTTTTGGTCTCAAATGCACATTTGCTTATTAGTATAGTATATAGTACACGGGGAATGACTTCAGTGTCTCCGGTCATTTTGGGGATACCATAACTTTTAGTATAACAAAATCATTATAAGTATAACCAAAATCCATTACAAGTATAACAGAACCATAACAAAGTATAACCAAAATCATAGTAAGGCATAATGTTTAAACCATTATGCTTTAGTTGGGTTTGGTTATGCCTTAGTTAGTTTTTTGAATATTCCTTAGTTATGCCTTGTTTGGATTTTGTTATGTTTGTAATGGGTTTTAGTTATACTCATAATGGTAAAATTATGCTAAAAAATACGGTGTCTCCAAAATGACCGCAGATATCATAGCATCATCCTAGTACACATAATTAATACAGCAAAGGATTCCATTTCTGAATTTAAAATAGTGTACCAAGAATAGTAATGGAATACTATTTTGGTAAAAAAACTGCCTTGTAGATGATTCCACACATCCTAAACGAAAATAACATGGCCACCAACAGTCGCCACCCTGACTTTGCCCCGACGGTCATGTGAGAGGTTCACTACGGATTTCGTATGAGAGATTCGAACCGTTAGTTCAATAATTTTTAAAAAAATTCGAATAACCCTGTAAAAAATCAATTTAATCTGATGTGGGTGTAACTTTTCGACTCCATTTTCCATTTTTCATTTGATTATAAAATCCTCGCTCTCTCACCAAAAACAGTAGCAATAGCAATGAGCTCTCTCTCCCTATGCTCTCATCATCTTTCTTCTGTCTCCTCGTCAAAGCTCAATTCCTGCAAAACCCCAATTTCCCTCAGACCATCTTTCCATGGAAACCCTTACCACCTCTCCTTGTTCAAAAAAGATTTGCGTAGCAGTCCAATCGTCTTCTGCTCTTCCACAAAGGACTCATCTGATTCCGTCCCTGCTGGTGATAACGTCCCAAGGTTTTATGCTCTTGAACACAACCCCCCCTTTTTTCCCCTCAGATTTCTGTGGATTGCTTATTATAGAAGAGCTAAATTGGGGTTGGGTTTGGGATAAAGTGAATCAGAATTGCTAACAGGAAAATGCTATATAAGTATATAACCCAAGTTTTATCAGTGTTCATCTCACTGTTGGATGGTTGATTCCATGGTTAGCACTTGTTTACAAGAATTTCTAGGGGCAGAATTTGGGAACTTTAATTGTTAGTGTTTTGTTGAAAATTCGTATTTACGTATTCAAGAATTCGTGTAACCTGAGAAATGGTTAAAAATTTGATTTTGGGTAAGTTAGGTTTGAGGTGCTTTTAGGATCATATATAGGATTTTAAGTTATTTGGAAACATTATCAGGTATTTGCGACAATATTTACAGCTTTTGCTGAATTTTAATCATGATAATACAGCTAGAGCAAATAAGTTTATTCGCTGCCATTGGAGTCAAGAATTCATAATCAAAATTTTTTTTAAAAAATCAAGAATTCATAATTTAAAGCTACAATATGAAATTTGTTTTCAAACCAAGAGAACACCCCCCATAAAACATATTCAAGCTTAAATTAAATAATGATAAATTGATGATATCATGAAATAGACGCCGCCTAGTTAAAACTGGGCTCGGTGGTGTGCCTGCTTTTTATTCCTCTCTCTCAGGGTACAGTGGCCAATACTCAATAGTGCAAAGTATCTCTTAAGATACTTTGTTTTTAATTTGTATAGTTGCAAAATTGTATGGGAATTCTTTGTTTTTGTGTTGTTTTTTGTTACTCGTTGAAAGAAGCTACCAGAGCAACCTTTGTATAATATATTCAAGGTAGTTCATTCAGCAGAAAAGCACTATATATGCCAGCCCATGGACTTTCACATTTTCTTGTGATAGCAATGTTAATGGTTTAAAGTTTGATCTATATCCTTTTGTTGGTTATGTATACGCAGCTAACCTGACTGGCCACCAGCTAATGGACTTCTACATTTACTTTCGTTTAGAGTGATCCCTTGATGACAGATCGACTGAGACAAAGAAAAAACCAGGAAAAAAAAAGCGGGGGGGGGAGGCGGGGGGGGGGGGGGGGGGGGTGGGGGGGGGGGGGGTGTGGTGGGAAAGAAAATATCAATACCATAGAAGTTGTTTAAAGATTGATCTTTGTCTTTTTCAGCTAAGTATATGAAGCTAACCTGGTCACTAACCATTGATTTGGTGATTAATAATCATCCTAATGTGTTACTGTATTTGTAGTATTGTGTCTTGAGGGTTCAAGAACTGTCCAGTAAGTTAAATGGGCATCGGTACATTGTTGTTTCAGCAGCTTCTGTATTATAGAAGGACCAGAGACTGTTCAGGATTTTGTTCAGATGCAGCTGCAGGAAATCCAAGATAACATAAAGAGTAGGCGTAATAAGATATTTCTCCTCATGGAAGAGGTAAAATATGTAAAGTTAACTTCTTATTTCTTGTTTGTTAAAGCTGAAATATCACCTTTTAAATATGCTTTTCTACATGATTTTTTTCTAGGTTCGAAGACTACGTGTACAACAACGCTTAAAGAGTAGTAAAGTTTTCGACGAGAACGGCAATGAGGAAAATGAGATGCCTGAAATCCCGTCAACAATTCCTTTTCTCTCCCATGTGGTGATTCTCGAAGCTATTTTCTAGACAAGTTTAGGGTTTTCCCTTGACAAAAACTCTATGAACATTCAACCAACCACACATAGCATGCATGCATGGTGTGCGCTTAAGCTAACTTAGAAGGATGGGATTCAAGCAAGAGTGGAGCCAATAGGGTTCAAGTGGGATCACTTGGCCCCACTCAATGTTCTAAAATTCCTGTTATTAAAATTGTGTTACTACCCCAAAACAGTTAATCTAAGGCAAAAAATCCCCCCAAAACATTCCATCCAAATACAAAATATAAGTATGCAGATTGTGAAACTGTTTCGCAATGTAACAGGAATCACTTGAATTTTATTTATTTTTTATTTTTTAAGGAATTACTTGATGAAACCTTACATGTCTGATGTCTATAATGAGAAGACATCATAAATTTTGGCATTAAGGTTGACCCTTTATATATCGTAGTTAAATATCCAAAGTTGTTGATGGTTGGTTTAATTAATGTGTAGATTTCGTACTTATTCACAGTGATAGAGGTATTATTTTTCTATATGGAAAATTGTCATGTAATTATAGGTAAGATTTTGACCCCACTAGATAATTTTTTTGGCTCCGCTGCTGCATACAAGCCTAAGTTGACAGCAGGCATACCTTGTGGAAGCGGGGATATTTGAAATGGGCTTTATAGGCATATGTTTCTGGCACACACACATGAGAAAAAAGGAAAATATTTTACCAATCAAGGATGACATTTTACACGGATGGTCTCCAAATTTGCTGCATTGTCAGATGTCTTCCAGATGAATAATGTTTTTTACTTTGTCTTTTTGAAGCTCTCTAAAGTCTAACATAGGCCAACATAGGTTCGCAATTATTTGGTGTGTTTTACCTTATTCCTTACAGACATGATTGTTTTGCTTACCTTGTGCATCTTTGTTTGAAGTAGACACCGAAGACATTGAAGCAGCTCTACCTGACAAGCTTTTCAATCGTATCTGGGATTATCTTCTTCGGGGCCCTTCTTGCACCAATGGTAAGCTCATGAAGATAACAAGTAGTACTAGTTCCTTTTCTCCTCTCACCATATGGTCTTGCTGAACCAAGTTTAATATTAGTCATAAGTTTTGTTGTTATTTAGTTGTCACAATGCATACTTTATGTTTGGGTAGAGTATAGCTTTGATACACAAAGCCTGAGATGGTTGCGTATGAGTGTCGGAATTGGGAAGGAGAAGGATAGCAAGTGCTGTTGACACTTTTCCAGCAAGTACTTTTGTAGACACGTTTCTTGGTTCCTATAGGATATCTATGGTGCGGGTTTACATTGATCATTGGTGGATGGTGGGCTTGCTACTACTTGAATGTATTTTAGTTACTGTACTGTGTGGGGTCCTCATCCAGATCTGTTCCCCTGGTTGAACCTCCTGGTTAGCCTAGCTCCGTCGTTCAAGTCCTGTAAAGGTAACGCCCACGTTAGTGCCAAGCCGGTCGGAGGTGACCGCAAAGGCACTCTGACGGTCTAGTTAGTATCTGTAGGAGAAAGGGCAAGCATAGAACTTAGGGTTTTTGGAGAGATGTAGAGTGTACCTTCTAGGGTTTATCCTTGTACCTTTTATAGACCTCCAAGACTTGCTCTCCAAGATAGCACGGGCACGTGCCCAGCACGCTCGGTAACCACTTCGGCTGACGTCCTCCATGACGTATTAAGCCAGGCGGTTAGTTGCACGTGGGTGAGCTGACAATGTCGCATCACAACCTTATCTAGTATGGCATGACATCCGGGTCACCGGCTCAGACCAGATGTCTGAGTCCGGTATAACAAACTGTATCAGGGTGGAATCCTTAGTTACATTTGGCCCATGAGTCGGTCTGGCCCACAGGGTCGGGATTCTAGGACTCCAGGTCTGCTGCACCAAAGAGCTCGCTTGACCTGACCACCGTCCCTCATGGTCTATGTTACATGGATCCTTCATTTTGGCTTAAGTACCCGTGTCGATGTGTCTGACACCTGCATCCTTTTGGACACTCGGACCTCTAATTGTTAAAATACTTACAGATAAAGGAATATTAAATTAGCTAGAAAAGCGATATTTCGAGTATTTCACATAGACAAGAAATAGAAAAATAGCAAAAACATAATTTTCTTAATCCTTTCATGTTTAAATACATTTGCGGTACATAATCTGAGAAAATTATGCAATATATAATACAAATAAAAGTTCAAGACGTGTCCCCGTACCCGTACCCAAGTTGAGGACACATATCCACTTATCCTAAGATTTAAGTTTAGGAAGATCCAACGCTTGAACTCGCACCCGCACCCGCACCCGAGTCCATGTAACATAGCTCATGGTTCGGTCATTTTGTTCAGCCCACTACATACTGATAGCTATCTTACAAGATAACAAGGACTCATTGTTTCTGGGGTGTTGAAAGAACTGAGCTATGAAGCACCAACACCTCTAGAGCTTGACGTATTGCAGTGTCGGACATGGGGACACGCAGGGACACGTATGGTCTCGTAATTTAATTTAAATTTTTGAGGGGAACACGGCTGGGGACATGGGGGGGACACGGCTGGGGACACGGTGGGGTCAAAGTGTAAATTTTTTTTAA